>NC_081563.1:136060205-136109971 GCF_022355385.1 Mustela nigripes
GAGCCTGCTTCCCTCTCTCTCTGCCTGCCTCTCTGTCTACTTGTGATCTCTCTGTCAAATAAATAAATAAAATCTTTTTTAAATAAATAAATAAATAAAAAGATCTTAATTTGTGATGTAGAAAGCTATCTAAAACCCTCTTTTTAAACAAAGACAACTTCAGGGAATCTCTGATGTTCATCTGTTTTGTGTTATAGGAAATGGAAAACACAGAGCAACAAAAGTAAAATACATTATAATGATCGGAGAGGGGAAGCAAAGTTGCTTCTGCGTCCACCACTCTGACTCTTTCATTCCTTGCCACCTCACCCTGCTGGGAGGACAGAGATACATGTTTTCATCCCCAACATACTACAGGATAAATGAGACACAAACCTTGACCAATATGTCAAGGGTTACGTAACAAAACAGAGGTGATGCTAGCAAAAAGCTCAGCCCTTCAAACTGAACCCGGCAGGAAAGACAGCCTATAAGGTTGGCTCAGCTAATAGACAAACTTAGAGGCTCTGACAGAATGAAGTCAAGTTTGATTTAGAACAGGGGTTGGCTAACTATGGCCCATGGACCAAATCCAGCCTACTGCCTGTGCTTGTAAATAAAGTTTTATTAGAAAACAGCCATACCCATTCATTTATATATGTCTGTGGGTGCTTCCAGGCTACAACAGCAGACCGGACTGGCTGCATCAGCCCTTCTAGCGCACGAAGCGATGCGAAGCGGGGAGGGGGGAGAATATGCCCATCTCTGATTTAGAGAATAATGCAATATCAGGATTTTTTTTCCATTTTCCAAGTATTAGTATACTCAAGTTCCTGTTCCTAGTCAAGCTAGTTCACTTCAGGGGGGGAGTTGTTGTTGTTTTTAATTGACAATCTTCGATTCAAGTTTATCTTAACAGTTCAGAGAAAAAGCTCAATGGTTTGGTTTGGGGCTCAAATTAATATAGCTTCTTCACTTTGGGGGCACACAGCCTGGCTGTGGTCCATGAACAGAATATTTTTAGAAACTTGGAACAAAGCAGGCAGGTGAAATGGAATGCTTTCTGCTCAAAGGGTGTCTTTCATCCCAGCTTAACCGTATACCCTGCCCCTTCCAGCTCAAGGTCTGAAGAGTCTGTATTCCTCCATCCCAGCTAATCCTATTTTCTATGGAAGTTCAGATATCACTGGCTGGCAGCTACGCTTTCTTATCAACAGAAGTATGCCCTCTTCCAACTTCTTTCATAGATACCTCTTAAAAACGAAACATTCGAAAACGATTTATTCCCTAAATGCTAACATATTCTACCCGTCTGTCTTCGGAAGCTAGATGCACCCTCCAGTAATGCTGCAGGGACTTCGGAACTGGGATCCAGCTCTTCAACTCTTTGTACAGATGCTGGATCACATATGAAACTTTTACCTCCTTTCTCAAACACTCCGTATTACGGAAATTTCCAAGCACATGCAAAAATAGAGAACGGTATTGTAAATCCCCATGTCCCCAACAGCCAGCCTCAATAAGTCTCAATATTCTGCCTTTCCCCCCATTCATCCTTCTTCCCAACTTTGTGCTTGTTTATTGTTTGTTGCAAAATCTGAAAGCAGATCTCCCTCATCAAATCACTTCACCCATAAATGCTTGTTTGTTCCTGTTAGATGAGGCCCCTCCCCTTTGAACAAAGCTGTGTTACCACTGTCACATCTGACAAAGTTCCTAAGAATTATTATTTTTTTTAATTTCCTAAGACTTTTTAACATTTAACTTAACATCTACTACCCAGGCCAACCTCAATTTCCCCCACTGTTGCCATCCCGTCTTATTAAAGCTGGTTTGTTCAGCTAAGAGCCCAAGTATGACCACAGAGTATTTTGGTGATCGGTCATTTAGGTGTCTTCTCATCCACGACACATCACCCTCATTCTTGTTTTCAACTACCACCAGCATATGCTTAGATGCTAACTGGCCAAGCAAACCTCACCAAGGGCAGCATCTCTTCAGGCCGCACCTGCTATAAGCAAACACATAGGCCCCATAAGCACAGATTCACACAGCTCTACTTTCCAGCGCAATCCGCCACGGGAACCAATACGCCAGGCTACCCCACACACTTTCTGCTCTCAAGAGAAGGAATTCAGCAATCTAATTCTCAAAAATTAAATCTTTTCTGTGCTGCGATGGCCTGAAGACTCTGAATGGTTTAAAAAAAAAAAACAAGGCATACATTCATTAAGGCTTTTTTTTTAAGTCAGCCAAATTTAATCAAGAATCACAAAGTAAATCAGACAAGCCTTGTAATCCATTATTGTTACAAGTAACAACATTAATTAAACACCTAGCTCAAACAGGACATTGGGTTATAAAAAGGATGACCTGTGTCCCTGCCCAAAGCGACTTACAGCCTAAATGAAGCAGTTATCACATCACTTACACAAAACACCCACGGAAGACGAGACCTAAAACCACCCAAACTGACATCCACACCTCCACCATTAGGTTAAGAATATTGGTGAGGCTGATCTGGGTGGCAGACAAGAAAACAAGAATCAAAAGAAAGAGTGTGACTGCTAGTTCTATCATTTCTGAGCCACACTAGGTAAGTTACTGAAGCTCTCTGATTCTCAGTTTTATTATTTGTAAAATGGGAATAACCTCACCTACCTCATGGAGCAGCCATAAACACTGAATCAGAAAATCCTACATGAAAGCCCACACTAGTAATGATGAGGAAAATAATAAACTCAATTAACTCTAAGATTCTTTATGCCAGGCACTAAGCTAAAATGTTGTATGTGTACTATCTCATCTAATCCTATCAGTTTTATGAGGCATCTCTTAGTCTTATGTAACTTTCCAGATGAAGAAACTGAACAGAATGAGTGAGGGATTGATCTGCTTGTCTAATAAGACACAGCTAAAGGCAGGAAGTGGGTCACAGGACCTCAGGGTTCTTGCTATTGATCATGGCATAATAATGCCTCCCAAATGCCACCACAATAAGGAGTAAAAGTGGGACCCAAGGAGTCTGGCAGGGGTGGGGAGAAGGCCCTCCTACTATAGCTATTAAACCAATTATATTATAAGTCATTATTTGTATTACATTGTAAAGTAGAGCACCTCGTTGCTCCCACCCCTGCTCAAACAGGAAGCCCCACAAGACTCCCAAAGATGCAATCCCAAGGCATGGGTATAGTCAGAGCCATAATGGTGGTTTCCTTCCTTGTTGGGGCAAGTCTTCAGCTGTCTGCTACAGAGTATTTAAGGCCTTCTCTATTATGAGAAGATACCCAGTAGTTGGGTATCAAACACCCAATACTTGTTCAAACAAGGCCAAAGTAAAATCAATTATTTTTACCTATAAAATCTCTTACTCTCTTTTAGTACATACATATAAAAAAGACTGAAGAAAGCTAGCCACCAGGAAAAAGCTCCAATTGCCATGACAGTTTGAGAAGCCCAACCAAGCCAAGTAGAAAAGGTATTTGGACAAGAACTGAGGTCCTGGCCAACAGTCCCATCAGAACTCCTGTGCATGAAGCCATCTTGGACCTTCTCACCTTCCCAGAGTTCAAATGCGAACACTTGAAGCTTCTCTATCACCCAGGCAACCCATAGAATTGTTAGCAATAAAATACTGTTTGTTTGGGGGCACCTCAATGGCTCAGTCGGTTAAGCGTCTGACTCTTGATTTTGGCTAAGGTCATGATCTCAGGGTCGTGAGATCGAGCCCTCCTCAGACTCCGGACTCCCTGCTCTCTGCCAGTCTGCTTGAGATTCTCTCTCTTCCTTTCCCTCTGCCCCTCTTCCCACTCATCCTCTCTCTCTAAATAAATGAATAAAATCTTTAAAAAATAATAAATAATAATAACAAAATGCTGTTGGTTTAAGCCACTAAGTTTTGGGGTAATGTGTTAAATAAATAAAACAGCCAGCAATCTGCCTTTCCCACCAGGCCAAATACCCAATCTATGCATAGAAGTTCACTGATGTTTACCAATGGAAATGCTACATTCCTTTCATTCAAGGATGTCCATTGGCTGAAACACTTACCTCTGTAAACCCAGGATCATACAGGACCTGGCTCAACAGGGTTACATAAATATGAATAATGATCACATTGATAACAACAGCAATGGCAGCTAATGTTTACCAAGTGTTTACGTACAGAGGGCCTCACACTCAACCTTTCATTCACTTCACCTTCACTAAAACCTTTGAGGTGGAACACTATTGTGCCCCTTTTGCAGATGAGGCCACCAAGGCCCACAGTGGTGCAGTGACTGATCCAAGATCACACGGCCAGTGAAGAGCTACACAGGACCTCCTTGACCTTCTGGCCACCTGGCTCCTAACCACTGGCTTTACTACCCCTTCAACTGCCATCCTACTTTAATAATGTTGCTTCCTTCTAAAGGAGACAGTGCCTACAAAGAGTTTAAAACTGTGCCTGACGCGCGGCAAGTTTTCGATAAACATCAGCTCTTCTGATGAGGAACCTGCAGACGGGGAAGGAAAGAAGAGAGCAAGCCTTGATCAAGGTAGCTGTTTTGATGGTTGTACAGGCCTCCTTCACCAGCAAGCACCCCAGGGTTTGGTCATTTTCTGTGAACAAGTCTGCTCTCTGCCTGACGGTGAACCCCTAGAAAGCTGCCCGTTTCTGGTTCCTCTTTGTAGGTCTAGGGCGCTGTACATGACCTGGCCCAGAACAAGTAGGTGCTCAAGAAACGAATGGAAAGGAAATGCTTCATTTACCACAAATGCGAATTTGCATTTACGGGATGACACCTCCCCGAGCCAGCAGTCCTTAAAGTGACCCCAAAGAAAAAGAGAGGGCAGGAAGGGACACGTGAACGAGAACCACCCAAGGAATGCCGGCCCCAAAGGGCTCCTTGGGATGAGAGATGGAGCTGGGCTTGTGGCCAGAACACGTGAGGAGTCCACAAGGAGGGCCGGACCTCCCAAACTCCAAAACCCCCCTCACTCTGAAAAGTCCCACAGAAAAAGTGGAGACCCCAGGTCAAAGTCCCCCCAGCCCCGCGGGGGCCGTGCCTCTTCCTGCCCTGTATCACCAGGACTCGGGAGGAGCCCTCCTGCCCCTCCCCGGCCACGGCGGGAGCAGGAGGAGGAAGAAAAAGAAAGTGACCGGAAGTCAGAAGTTTCCTAACAACGACCAAAATCCTCCCCCAGGAGGGGAGGGCTCCTCGTCCTTGGCCCGCCCCGCCCAGTGACGAGGGACTGCCACAAGTGCATCCAGGCAGTTGGGGGCCCCGCTCTTCTGTCCCAGCAAGGAGGGCCTGGCCTGTAGCTCCCCCCCGGGCGTCCCGTGCACCCCGAGCTCTGTGAGAGCTTCCCAGGGAGGGGCAGGGGCGCCCCAACTGTTACTTACAATCATCTAAGTCATCATGCAAGTCCACAAAGTACAGAGGGATTTCTGAAAACCAAGAAACACACAGGAGTTACACGCAAGGAGAGGACTGCGGCAGGCGGGCTCAGGGGCGGGCGGGGGTCCCCGGGCCTTGAGGAGTGGTCTCGGCTGGGGGAGGGGGCGGGGAAGGGTCCGCCTCTGCGCCCAGGGAACCAACCCCACTCACCCGCCATCTTGGGATGGGCCAGGAGGCGGGGTCCGCGCGGGAGGGCGGGGGCCGGTGGGTGTGAGGCGGGGCCTCAGGCTCCGAACCCCGCCCCCTAGGCCGGCCCCTCCCCGCCAGCCTCGCGGCGCCGGCCGGGCCCCGCCCTCGCGGCGAAGGTGGCTGCCGAGGTGGGCGGGGAGGTCAGGTGACCCGGCCGGCGTCCCAAGATGGCGGCGGTATCGGCGCCCGAGAGGCCGAGGCACGGTCCCGGCTGCTGAGGCGGGCCCCGCGCAGCTGGCAGCGGACGGGCCGGGCCGAAGGCTGGCGAGCGGACGGCCGCCGCCTCTGCGCGCTCCGCGGCCGGGGCTGAGCCGTGCGGCGGCGGCGCCGGGGGATGCTCGAGCTGGGCCCGGCCTCTCCCTCAACTTAGGGCGGCGGCGGGCCCGCGCCCCTGGCTCCCGGGCCATGGCGCTGAGGGAGCTCAAAGTGTGCTTGCTGGGGGTGAGTGGCGGTGGGTCGGCCGCGGGGGGCCCGCGGGGGGCCGGGGGGGCCGGGGACCCAAGCGTGCCCAAGTCCTCTGCGCCCCTTCCCCCAGCCTCGGTGCAGGACCTGACCCGGGACCCTCCCTCCGGCCCCGGGGCCATCCTGCCCACCTTTCCGCCCCCTCCTGAGGGTCTTGCTGGCCGGAGGGACCCTTCCCCCGCCCCCTTATGGTGTCCAGGGACTCTTCCCGCCCCCAGCGCGTAAAGCGCCTTCCCTGCCTCTCCACTGCATCTAGGTCGAGAGGAGTTCCTCGTTTCCTCCGAAGGTACTGGTTAGAAGTTGGCCGAGTCTTCCCCAGTAACACCGGTGGCGGGCCTTACGGTTTCACAAGCAGAGTTGGTCCCCTTTCTCGTTTGTTTGGAGTTTTGAACTTGTGGGATACCCGTGATCCTTCTCGTAGAGTTACTTTCTCGGGGGGACGTTCACATCAGGAAGCCCCCCAAAAAGGAGCTGGAAGCTGCTGCTTCCTGTCTTGTCCGGGGAACTTGGCTTCTTCAGATCATGCCTTCTCCAGTCGATGCTCTTTTGCCCGAGTTGCTGCTTTAAAGACTGAAAAAGATTCCAAGAACTAGTCTTCCCCGTGCCCAAATAGGGCGGGGCCGTGATTTGTCAGGGATTACTCAGAAATAATTCAAGAGTTCATAGTTTACTTACACATATTAAAAAGCCAGTGTGTCACTTTTCACACTAAGCCGAAACTTTGGGTTTTTTCAAAGGGTTCATGTTCTTAAAAACTGCAAACCCCCCGTCCTGTAGTACCTTATGACATCTAATTACTCCCACCGAATGTTTACGAAAACCTTCTTTGGGTCCCTTCACTTCTAAAAATTAGCCTAGGAGATGATTTTTCTAAAATCCCGAGTTTCAGGCCCAAAGTCGTTTTCTTTGTCTGCATCCAGGTAAACTTAATTCACCCGTCTCGTTCTTTTTCAGGATACAGGCGTAGGTAAATCGAGTATCGTGTGGCGGTTCGTGGAGGACAGTTTTGATCCAAACATCAACCCGACAATAGGGTAAGAGATTAAGTTTATTGAGCGTATATCTCAAGATGTATTGGAAGTACTTCCAGATTAAAAGGTTTGTTATGGGGGCGCCTGGGTGGCTCAGTGGGTTAAGCCTCTGCCTTCGGCTCAGGTCGTGATCCCAG
The DNA here is from genome assembly GCF_022355385.1 of Mustela nigripes. Classification (NCBI taxonomy): domain Eukaryota; kingdom Metazoa; phylum Chordata; class Mammalia; order Carnivora; family Mustelidae; genus Mustela; species Mustela nigripes. The sequence continues at coordinate 136,067,445 of NC_081563.1, forward strand.
GGTCCTGGGATCGAGCCCCGAGCCCCGCATCAGGCTCTCTGCTCAGCAGGGGGCCTGCTTCCCCTCCCTCTCTGCCTGCCTCTCTGCCTACTTGTGACCTCTCTCTCTTTGTCTCCGTCAAATAAATAAATAAAATATATATTTTTAAATGTTTTTTAAAAAAAGGTTTGTTATGGGAGTGGGGAGGCGTCGCCATTTTACATTCCAGTGCATTCACAGATGGTGGTTTCCATCATCTCTGGAACAACTTGAAAGCGTTCACTGAGGATTGGTTGTGTCTTAGGAAAGTTATTTTTTGATGTGTGAGGGGGAAACCTGAAAATATGAATGAAAGTTTTACTTTAGTAGAGCATATTTCAGTCTATAAATATGAACAGCAACGACATCTTGAAATAAAGCAGAAGAAACAAGTCCTGATACTCTTCTTTCAGGCGTTCAGCTAAAAGGTAGTTAGCTGGTTTTCGTTTCTCCTGAAAAGTAGGAGGTATCCGTCACACTGGGAGGGCTGGCAGATGCAGATGTGGACGCCCAGGACAGGGCTGTGGGCCCATCGCCGCTGCTGCCTGTCTGAACCCTTCTCAGACATTCCTGCACGAGTAGTAATAATGAATTAATACATTAATGTTGAAATTGACACTTTTTCTGGGTGTCTGGTTCTTGGGATAAATGAAATTGGTTATAGGTTTTTGACTATGAGAAAGTTTCTCGGGGGCCACCTGGGTGGCTCAGTGGGTTAAGCCTCTGCCTTCGGCTCAGGTCATGATTCCAGGGTCCTGGGATCGAGCCCTACATCGGGCTCTCTGCTCAGCAGGGAGCCTGCTTCCTCCTCTCTCTCTCTCTCTCTCTCTCTCTCTCTCTGCCTGCCTCTCTCCCTACTTGTGATCTCTCTCTTTCTGTGTCAAATAAATAAACAAAATCTTTAAAAAAAAAAAAAAAGAAAGAAAAGGTTTTTCAGGGTTTTTAAATATTGTAATATTAACACTTGCTCTGTGAGAAGTTGTGTTTTATAGGTTTCAGTACTGTGTTAGGCTTGGAAAATTAAATAGCTGCTGTGCTGTTGTTACTGCACACCCCTCACCAAACGGTTTCTTCTGTTGAACGAAAAATCCAGTTCTGCCCAGTAGTTTACAACATACACATTCGAAGCCAAGGGGATGAAACCATCACTAACTTTCTGAAATTGAAATGCCTTTCAATAGCCTTCAAGAAAGAACTGGCTATGTGCACATTGTTAATACATGACCTCATGTGTCTCAGGCCCTGCCTGCTGCCACCTGCCTGGGAAAGAGAAGTGACAGGAAGCGATAGCAAGTAGTGCTGGTGACTCAGTGAATGACACCTTTCACACCAGGTCAGAGCTGCAAACAGCTCAGAAAGACAGAAACACCACCTTGGTTAAAAGTGCTCCCCGAGAGACAGCCAGAGGACAGGGAGGAGTATGGCTCCGGCAGCAGCCCACAGCCCTCTCCCGGGTGTCCACAAACTTATTGCCAGCCCTCCCAATCTGACAGACGCTGCAGTTCCTCACCTGGAGTCCCGCCCTCTTCCCCAGGTGGTCTTGGCTCACAGTTCACAGGAAAGAGGAAGATGAGGCTTTCCCCAGTTTCCTTCCACTTTTCCTTGTTTCTTTTTTCTCAGCCTCAGCGGGTATGTTCCTCCTGTGTGACCACGTCCTCACACACCTGAGCTTTGAAGGGCCCTCCTCAACAGTTCTTCTTCCCCTGCCCTGCCTTCTTGTCACAGCCTGCGCACTTGTTCCTCTTTTCCCTGCTCTACTAAGACAGTTCCATTCCCCATGCCTGCCGCGCCAGTGGTGGCGGTCTTGGAAGAGCAGTCACTCCTTCCTCAACTACTGCTCGCTCTTCTGCCCACTGTTGCCGCCATTCCACCCCCCCCCCCATTCTGCGAAAACCACGCTCCCTGTGTACCAGTTTCCATCTCACTGCCAAAGCCAAGGGCTTTATCTTCTTTCTTTATCCTTTGAGTGCCTTCTATATGCAGATCCTAGACTGGGTGCTGGTGATTTAGACCACGGGTCAGCAGACTCTGGACCTTTGGCCCACCTCCTATTTTAATAAATAAAACTTCATAAAATCATAGTCACACTCGTTTATTCACATATTGTCTCCACTTCTCTCCACCTACAATGGCAGAGTTGAATAGTTGTAATGAAGGCCCTATGGCCCAGAAAGCTGAAAATACATTCTGTTTCGCCCTTTTCAGAAAAAGTTGGCCAACCCCTAACTTAGATAAACTTGGTTCCTGCCCTCATGGACCTTACCTACAATGAGGAAAGAAAAACATTCTAAAACTAATGTACCGGAAATTACTTACTTGACCCTTTTCTGTGCTGCAAAGGAGAAGCATGAGTGCTCTAAGAACATGTAACAGGCTCCTGGCCAAGGCCTAAAGGAATGGCTGATGCCTAAGGGAGACAGTGGAAGTGTAAAGCACTTGGAAGCCATGACATTTAAATATTGAAAGATGAGTGGATTATATAGTCTATAATTTTAGCTGTGTTGGAAGGTGCATGGTAGTACCTCATTCTGGTTTTAATTTCCATGTCCCAAAGATGGAGGGCAGATGTGCAGAGGGAGACTGGAGAGGCAGAATGGCTAAATTTCCATTGTCCAAAGAAAACTCCAATTTAAGTCCAAGCCAGATGACTCTAAGGGCCCATGCTTCCCTCCACTCTGCCCAGTGTGACATATTTGGCCATTAGGGAAGACCATGAATATGGGAGGAGAACTTAGGACAGGAGAAGGAATGGACACCGAGTTCTGCAGGGGACAAGGTCCGAATCGTAGGTTGGAAATAAGGGCCTGGCCCTAAGGAGAAAGGCTGGAGAAGTTGACTTGAGACTACATTGCGCAGGTGAAGCTGAGTTGTGGGAGGGGATGAGAGCACTGGGAAACATGGGGAGCAGAGCACAGCTGAGGAGGATGTGCAAGATGAGCTTTGTGGGAGGTCGGGTGGGGGGGGGCGGATGGCAGCGGGAGAGGACAGTAAGGGAGAATTCTCACGGAGGAAGAGAACTAGAGAAGACAAGAGTTTTGTTCCAACTCAGCCTGTGGTGAATGATGTTGGAGCCTCCCCTGACCTCCGGGACCTGGCCCCTTTTGATTCACCAGCCTCCTGGTCACCCCTCCAACATAATCCTTTTCTCCTGCCTCATAGTTCTGCTGTCTGCTGTGCTACTCACTCCCTCACCACCACCAACTAGTTAACTTCTACTCTTGAAAAACTTTCGATTACAGTATTTTTCAAAGAGCAAAGATGTTTAATTTTGATAAAGTTCAATTTATCAATTTTTTTGTAGTTCATATTTTTCGTGTCCTCTACGTCCAAAATCACAGATTTCTCCTGTGCTTTCTTTTAGAATTTTAATAGCTTTATGTTTTAAATTTTACTTTATGACCTATTTCTACTAGCTTTAGTTTACCATGAGAGGGAATTCCGGGATCATTTTTTCGATGTGTCAATGTAGTCATTATAGCAACATTTGTTAAGTTAATTGTGCATTTATTAAATTACCTTGATGCCTTTGTCAAAAATAAACTGATAAGTATTGTGGGTTTATTTCCGTTCCATTGATCTGTTTGTGTCTCCTTGTGCTGGTATGATAAACAGTCCTGATTCTTGTAGATTTATAGAAAGTCTTGAAATCAGGCAATATGTAGCCTCCCATTGTATGTATATTTTTCAAATCTGTTTGGCTTTCTCAGTCGTTTGTATTTATTTAAATTTTAGAATCACAATGACCAATTTCTGAAAAAAAGCTGAAATTTTGATCGGGAATGTAGCAAATCTATTGATTAATTTGGGGAGAATTGGCAATATTGCATCTTATCCATAAACATGGTATATTTCTGTTCTAATTTAGTTCTGATTTCTGTCAACTAAGTTTTTCCGTTGTCCCTGTGCAGGCTTTTCACATATTTTGTTAAATTTATCCCAAAGTATTTCATGTTACTTTATGATTCATAGATGGAATTTTTTCATTTTAACTTTTAATTATTGCTAATATATAAAATAAATTTGATTTTTACATATTGGCCTTGTGACTTTCTAAATTCAGTTAGTTCAGGTACCTTTCTCATAGATTGCTTGGGATTTCCTTAGGTGTACGATCATGTCCTATGTAATAAAGAGTTTTACATCTTCCTTTCCAATGTATATGCTCCTAGGATAAATTTCACTTGGTTATTATGCATTATTTCATACATTATTGGGTTTGATTTATTAAAATTTTGCTAAGGATATTTGCCTCCATGAAGTGGGTAATTATAGTTTTTTGTAACATCTTTCTCTAGTTTTGGTATCAGGGCTTCATAAAATAAGTCGGGAGGTGTTTTCTCATCTTCTTTTTGAAAGAGTTTATGTGGAATTGGTATTACTTCTTAAAGGTTTGGTATGATTCACAAATGAAGCCATCTGAGCAGGGAGTTTTCTTTGTCAGAAAAATTTTAACTACAGATTCAATTTCTTTAATAGATACAGACGTATTCCCAAGTAAGCTTTTGGCAGGTAGTATCTTTCGATGAATTTGTCTGTCATATCTATTTTTTTAATTTATTAGCAGAAAATTCATTAAATTTTTAATTATCCTTTTAATATCTTTAGGATATATCCAGCTATATTACGTTTATTAGTTTTAATGATCATCTCAAAGGACCAGTTTATTTCATTAATATTTTTCTATTTTCTATTTCATTGTTTTTTACTTTTATCTTTGTTTTCTTCTGCCTTCATTTAGGTGTTTTGGCATAATTTGTTCTTTCTTTTAAACTTATTAACCCAGAGGTTTAGAATAGTGATTTTTAGGGCCTTTTTTTTCCTTATGTGAGCATTTAGAACTATAAATTTCCCTGTTAAGTACTGGTTTAAGTAAATCCCACAAGATTTTTTTTTTTTTTAAGATTTTATTTATTTATTTGACAGAGAAATCACAAGTAGATGGAGAGGCAGGCAGAGAGAGAGAGAGAGGGAAGGAGTCTCCCTACCGAGCAGAGAGCCCAATGCGGGACTCGATCCCAGGACCCTGAGATCATGACCCGAGCCGAAGGCAGCGGCTTAACCCACTGAGCCACCCAGGCGCCCCCCACAAGATTTTAATACACCATATTTTCATTTTCATTAAGTTCAGAGTATTTATTTCCCTTGTGACTTGTTTGACCTGTTGGTTGTTGGAAAGTATTCTCTAACCTCCAGTTATTCAGGGATTTTCCAGAAATTTTTTGATTATTGATTTCTACTTTAAATCTGTTCTGGTCAGAAAATATACTCACTGTTATTTCAGATCTTTTACATTTGGCATTTGTTTCATGGCCTCGAATATGGTCTTCATGAATGTCCCACATATATGAGAAAAGAACGTGTTCTATAAATGTTAAATTACTCAGTTTGGTTAATAGCACCGTTTGTGTCTTCTGTACCTTTACTGATTTTTTCCTTCTCATTTGCAGTGACAGGAATGTTTGAAATCACCCTAATTGAGAATTTGTCTATTTCTCTTTTGTAGTTTAATCAATTTTTGTTCATGTATTTTGAAGCTCTTATTATTGAGTGTTTCTACATGTAGCATTGTTATTTTTCTTGATAACCTGACCCCCTCACCATCATGAAATGCTTTTTCCCTGGTAACAGCCCTGATTCTGAAATTCTACTTTGTCTCATATTAATACAGGCTCTTCAGCTCTCTGTTGATTAGTGTTTGCTTATCTTTTCCCATCCATTTCCATTTAACCTATTTGTATCTATGTATTTGAAGGAGGTTTCTTGTAGACAGCATTATGGGTCCTGCTTTTACATTTAATCTGACAGTCCCTGCTTTTAAATTGGAGTGTGGAGACCTTTACTGTCCAGCACAGTTGCCAAAGCCACATGTGGCTATTCGAATTTAAGTTAAAATTAAAAATTCAGTTCCTCAGTCACACTAGCTATCTTTCAGTCCTCCTTGCAGAAAGCTATGTTACATAATACTGATTCAAACCATTTTTATTTATTACAAGTATCAACATGGTTTGGTTTAAATCTACCATCTTGCTATATTTTCGTATTTGGCCCATGTTAATGATTCCATTTCATCTTCACTGTTGGCTTGTTAGCTCCATTTCTTTGTTTTATTATTGTAGTGGTTGCACTAGGATTTACAGTATACTTCTTTTTCAGTCTACTTTCAAATAATACACAATTTCACATATGGTATAAGAACCTTATGAGAGCATAGTTTCATTTTCCCTCTCGTCCTTTGTGCTATTAATGTCATGTTTTACTCCTGCATCTTATAAGATTCATAATACACTTTTTTTTTTGGCCTTAGCCATTGATCCTTTAAAGAGACTATTGGTCTTTTTTTCTGGGTCCTTGTGCCAGTATCACAGTTTCTTTACTTCTGTATCTTTGTAATAAGTCTTAATGCCCACTGATGTGTCTTCTGTGCTATTAAGAATGTCTTGGCTTACATTTCCATATAAACTTTAAAAATCATCTTGTCCATTTTCACATATACCAACACACCAGTTTCTACTGATTTTGATTGGCATTCCACTGAATTTATAGATTGGTTTGGAAAGAAATGTCATCTTTATGATATTGAATTTTCTAATATATGACCTTTGATTATGCTTCCATTTATTAAACAAGCTTCTTTATTTTCTCTCAGTATTTTTTTTCCACTTCTCTGTATAGTGGATTTACACATTTTTCCTTCGATTTATACTAAGGGGTTTGATGTTTCAAAGCAATTTTATGCTATTAAAATACTGCATGGTATTGTTTTGAAATGTATTTATTTCTCATCCTAAACTCTTTCTTTTCTTATTGAATCGAGTAGGAGCTCCTGTACAGTATTGAATAGAAACGTGGCGCTGGGTGTTCTTATCTTACTCTAATCTTAGTGGGAAAGCTTTCACTGTCATACCATTAAATTAAATGTTTACTGTAGGTTTTTGGAACATATCCCTTATCACATTACAGGGTGTCCTTCTTTTCATCATTTGCTGGGATTTTTTTTTTTCTTACATGAATAAGGGTAGGATTTATCAAAAGATTTTTCTACATCTACTCAGTCATGCAATTACTCTCTTTTATGCTATTAATATGGTATATTACACTGTTGAATTTTCATGGAATAAACCCACTTCGATTGTGACGTATTCTTTTAGTAATCACTGTTTTTAGTTTGCTGGTTTCTAGGATTTTTGTGTCTGTTTATAAGTAAGATTGTCATATAATAATCCCTTTTGTAATGTATATGCAAGTTTGGTGTCAGGTTTTGCTTCCCTTGTAAATGAGTTGGGAAACTCTTTGGTGCAAGAGTTTGTATAAAATTACTCTTATTTCTTAAGTGATTAGTAAAATTCATCAGTGATGCTGTTTGAGCTTTGCATTGTCCTTGTGGGATGGAGCTTAGGAGTCCATTTCTTTTCATAGTTGTAAGATTATTCATTTACAGATTTTCTATTCTTATATTGGTTTTGATAGATTGTGGGCTTTTGTGGGGTTGTTGTTGTTTTTTTAAGGTTTTTGACTCTTTCATATACATTTTCCAATTGGTGTAAAGAAAAGATTCTAAATTGATACCCCTTTTGCATTTCTGACATTAGTTTTGCCTCTAATCAGCTCTACAGTATGTCTACTTTCCAATTCATAAATTTCTGCTCTTATCTTGATTGTTTCTGTCCTGTTCAATATGCTGTTCTTTCTTAAGGTAGATGATCATATCATTGATTTCCAGTCTCTACTATTTTCACTTGTATTCCTTATATTTTTAAAACCTTAACCATCGCTCTTGCTGATTCCAACAAATTTTTATATGTCATAATTTCATTATCATTCATTTCAGAATATTTTCCACTTCCTATTAAGATAACATCCTTGGGGTGCCTGGGTGGCCAGTGGGTTAAGCCGCTGCCTTCGGCTCAGGTCATGATCCCATGGTCCTGGGATCGAGCCCCGCATCGGGCTCTCTGCTCAGCGGGGAGCCTGCTTCCTCCTCTCTCTCTGCCTGCCTCTCTGCCTGCTTGTGATCTCTGACTGTCAAATAAATAAATAAAATCTTTAAAAAAAAAAAAAAAAGCTAACATCCTTGACTCAGCTGTCATTCAGATGTGTGTTTCTCGCTTTTCAAGTACAAGGAGGGTCCCAGTTAACTCTGTGTTACTGATTGCTGACACAATTATATTGAGGTGACAGAGCATATTTTGCATGATTTAAATCCTTTAAAACGTGGTACAGTTTACTGTGTGGCACAGCATATGTCAATTTTGGTAAATATTCAGTATGTGTTTGAAAAGTTTTTGTATACTCTGCATCTGTTCTACGAATGGAGTTCGGTCAAGTTCATTGATCACGTTGTTCATTCTTTGTGTTCCTTGTTAGTTGCTTTCATCTGCCTGAACCCATCAGTTACTGAGAGCAGCGGGCTAGAATCCCCTCCGTGGCTATGTATTTGTTTACCCTTTGCCTTCGGCTTCATTTTATCAATGCCGCAGCTCCATGAAGTGCCTACAAATTTAGAATTTTAGATCTTACAATGATGCAAACTTTCTAGCATCCTGAAATGTACTCTTTTAAGTTCTAGGGTACATTTTGCCTTGAAATCTGATTTGTCTGTTATCAGTGTAACACCTTATTTCCTTCGGTTGGTATTTGCATGGTGTATTTTCTCATCCTTTTGTTTTTCAACCCTTCTGTATCTTTATATTCTTTTATATTCAAAGTGGGGCTCTTATAAGCAGCTTATGATTTGATTCTGTTGAAATATGCTACATATAACCCAACACCCTAATTAAAATCCAGAAATTTCCATCACCTCAGAAAGTTCTTCCGATGAGTCCCACTCCCCATCAGCAACCACCGTGGTGATCGCATTCCCTGTAGCTTACTTGGCCTGTTCTTGAATTACACATGAATGACATAAATGCTCTCTAGTTTCTTCTAGTTTCTTCTAGTGAAAGTTTTGGAGTTTCAGCCATGTTGTTGCATGTACTATAGTCCTCCCTCCCCCGCCCCGCCCAGTTTTTTAATTGGTGAATAATGTTCTCTTGTGTGAGTAGATCGCACTTTATCTCTTCTGGTTATGGACATCCAGGTTATTTTCAGGTTTTGTCTGTTGTGAATATAGATACTGTGAACTTTCTTTTATAAGTCTTTGTATGGACATAGGTCTTCATTTCCTTCTGGGTAAATAACTAGGTTTAGAATTTCTAATTTGTAGGATGAGTGGACATATAATTACATAAGTTTCCAGACAGCTCTCCAGAGTGGTTGTATTATCTTACCCTCCTGCTGTGATGTGTAGAATTCCAGTTGCTCCACATTCTCACCAGTATTTGTCTGTCATTTAACTTTACTTTTCCTACTGTGTACAAACTGGTATCTCATTGTGCTTTTAGTCTGTATTTCCCAGATGACTGAGAATGTTAAGAACCCTTGAGTATTCTTTTTTACACTCATTTCTTTCATGAAGTCCCTCTTCAAGTCTTTTGTCCATTTTCATCTGGACTTTGTCTTATTTTTTAAACGATTTGTGGGGATTCTTTATGGTACCGCCCCTCCATACAACAAATACAGCTCTTTTGTCAGATATATTTACCCTGTATATTTTCTTCCATTCTGTGGTTTGCCTTTTCACTTCCTTAATGATGTCTTCTGACGAAAAGAAGTTTTAATTTTATTGAAGTACATGCTGTCAATTTTGTCTTTTCTGATTCATGCTTTTTTGGTCCTCTCTGAGAAAGCTCTCCCTGTCGCAAAGTCTCGCCACATTCTTCTATGTTTTCTTCACAGTTTTAGCTTTACATTTAGTTCTTCAATCTGTCTCAAATTAATTTGTCTGTATTGTGAGACAGAGGTAAGGTGCAGTATGTTCCCGTGTGATTATGCAGTTGTCCCAACATCATTTGTTGAAAATACTTTGTTTTCTGCATTGAAAAAGCCTTGGCACCTTAGTCAAAAATTATAACACTGAAAAAGATTGTAATTTTGAGTCTTCTGGGCTGTGCACTAGAATGGTTTCTGCTTCCATTAACAGCTCTCTTCATTGTTTCATGGGTTTAGGTGGGGGAGTCTTAAAAAGTATTTTTGTCAAAATTGTTTAATATTAATCCTTTTTCAACTAGTGTTAATGGAATTGTATTTTTTCATTTTGTTTACAACTGTGTGGTACCTGTCTATGGAAGTACTGCTGATTCTTGTGTATCGACCTTATACACTGTAATCCTATTTAAATTCATTTATTCTAGGAGTTGTCTTGTAGATTCCTTGGGATTTTCTACATACATCATTATGTTGTCTGAAAGTAAAGACAGTGTGCATCCTTTCCTTTTAGTTTTTCTCCATACCTTGCTGCACAGGCAAGGATTTCCAGTACCATATTGAATAAAGTAGTGACCAACACCCTTACCTTTTCACAATCTTATTGGAAAGTCATTCAACATCATACTGTTAAGTTTGGTATTAGTTGTAGGTTGTCATTTATTAAGATGAGGAAGTTTCCTTCTATTTATAGTTTGCTGAATGTTTTTATTAAGAATGGGTCTTTTTTTTTTTTTTTTTTTTTTTTTTTTAAAGATTTTATTTATATATTTGTAAGAGAGAGAGAGAGTGAGAGCAAGCACAGACAGACAGAGTGGAAGGCAGAGTCAGAGGGAGAAGCAGGCTCCCTGCGGTGCAAGGAGCCCGATGTGGGACTCGATCCCAGGACGCTGGGATCATGACCTGAGCCGAAGGCAGCTGCTTAACCAACTGAGCCACCCAGGCGTCCCGATGAGTCAACATAGAGAAACTGAAACTGAGAATACCATTCTGCAACACAGCAGGCTGGCGGTCTTCAAAAGTCGAAAAAGTCGAGGAAAGACTAAGAAACTGATCCAGATTAACAGAGACTGAAGAGTCATGACAACTAAATACAGCATGTGATTTTGAACTGAATGTTTTACCAAAAAGGCTATCACTGGAACAACTGGCGAAACTTAGATGGGTTCTGAGAAATAAATGGTAGTAACGTGTCGGTGTTAATTTCATGATTTTTATGGTCTTGTTCTGCTCATGTAGGAGCATATTCTGGCTGTTAGGAAATGTCCACTAACCTTCAGAGGTAATGAGGCAGCTTATTGTCCCATGGTTCAGGATAAATTAATTCTGTGCTTAGAAGTTTTCTCTAAATTGGAGGCTGTTTAAAAAAAATTTTTTTTAATGGTGGTTATTATACTGCATTACAAGAAAGCATTATAAAACAACTGGCTTTTTTCCCTGATGTTATTACAGGACAACTAGCTATTTGATGTAAAACATGGTAACATTGTGTTGTTGCTGCCATCTTCACCTTCCGCGGGCTCTGAGAGCCCAGGCCACCTTACTCTCCCTAGACATGGGAGCCTCACTTTGGCCAGCCTTCGATACCTCCCTCTGGGCCATTCTGCCTTTCCAGCTGAGTGGCCCACTGAGTAGCAACTTTGAGATTGAGGAGTGATTCACCACAGGAAAACAAGGAGGAAGAGCAAAAATGATTTCTTTTTCTTTCACACACACAGTACTGTTCCCACGGCTCTTCGCTGCCTCCTGTAGAAGTGAGTTTTCACGGGACGTCATTCGTTTCTCTTTGGCCTAAAGAACTTTTGTAGTATTTCATGTGTTCCGAGCTACTGGTGACAGATTCCCGCAGTTTTTGTTTGTCAGAGAGTGTCATGTCTGTACTGCATTCTCACATCTGAAGACTGTTTTTGCTAGAGAACAGATTTCTGGGCTGATCGTTGTTACCATATACCATAATGATTCAATATTTGTGCATATCATGAAATGATCACCGCAGTAGGTTTAGTTAACACCTATTACCACACATAGCTACAAAAGCTTTTTTTCTTGAGATGCGAACTTTTGAGTTGCTTGCTGAGCAACCTTCCAGTATGCAGGAGAGTGTTAGTGACTGTGATACCGTGCTGCTCGTTGCCTTGTCAAGACGGGTGAAGGTGGTCAGAAGGTACAGACTCCCAGCTATAAGTCCTGGGGATTTCATGTACAAGTTTTTCTACCCAAAATATGATGCGTCTTTTTATTTGGCTGCTTTTAAGATCTGCTCTCTTTTGAGGCACCTGGATGGTGCAGTCAGTTGAGCGTCTGGCTCTCGGTTCCCGCTGGAGTCCTGATCTTAGGGTCATGCGGTCGAGCGCCCGTCAGGCTCTGTGCCCAGCAGGGAGTCTGCCTGAGATTCTTGCCCCTCCTTCTCCCTCCACCTGCACGTGCTCCCTCTTCCTTCCTCCCTCCTTCTCTCGCTCTCTGTCTTTCTCTCTCTCTCTCTAAAATAAATCAATAAAATCCTTTAAAAAAAATCTGTAATTTTTTGTTTTCAGTTTACTCTAATAGGAGGTGCATAATATACTCTAGGTTCAATGGATTAGAGTTTCCTTGGATCAAAAATCTGACTATCTGGGACCTGTGTTTCATCTCCCCCGTTCTTGCACTCCGCCAGTGGGATTCCAGTGCACAGATAGCAAGTTGTTAGGTACTGCCTAGCAGACGGCTGGATCCGGGGGTTTCTGGGCAGAGGGCACTTCCATCCTTCCCCCCTCTCATCTGTCTGTAAGTTCAGTTGCTTCTTTCTTCTGTCTCTTAAGTATCTAGTATATTTTTTTCCACTCAGATACTGTCCTTACTTCTAGAATTTCATATGATTCCTTTTTTATATTTTACATGCTTTGATTTCCCATCTGTTCACTCAATATGACTCTTTTCCTTTAAGTCGTGATTATATTTGTAGTAGCTTCTTTAAACTATGTGTCTGCTGATGCCAACATCTGGATCCGCTCAGGGTCTGTTGCGCTTTACTCTTTTTCTCTTGACCTTGGGTCCCATTTCTTTGCCTGTGTAGCATTTCCTCCTGTGTACTGGACACTGCAGAAGACAGGTTGCAGAGATTTTAGACTCTCTCCTCTTCGGCTGAGGAGTGCTGAGTTTTGTTTAGCAGAAAGTTAAATTAGGAAGCTTGTTTTCACACTTGGTTAAGATGGTTCTCTCAGAGTGTCACCATTAGCCTTGTGGCACATGCTTATTCCCAGGACATTGTCTTTACGTCTAAGGTCTTATCTCTGGATTTTCATTCAGTGTGTTCCCTGGACCCCTTTTAAGTTGGTAGGATTCAGACTTCCCACTCTTGCCTGAACTTGGCAGCAGCTGAAATCTGCGCCCAGCTTTTTCTTCCAGCCTTCCAGTTGTTCCTGTCCTTGGTGTCTCTGTGTGTGTGTGAAGTTTAGGTGTCAGCTGTGGTTTCGAGGTGGGTGTGCAGATGACTGAAGGCTACCTCCCCTGTGGCTCCTTCCTGCCCAGGCTTCCCCAGGCTTTCCAGCCACACTGGCAGCCTTGCCTGTCGTCCCTCAGCCAGGAATACCAGCTTTCCTCTGGACCAGGTTACCAGGGTGACTCTGGCACAGGCGACCGCCACAGCAGCTGGACTCACAGCTCCCCAACTAAACTTTTAATCAGAGTATTTATTTTACTTTTCTGATAGTTGCTGATGTCTTTATGTCTAAACCTACAGTTTTACACTTTGTTTTTTTATTTACCCTGTGTTCTTTTAGATTGAATTTTGTTTGTAATGCTGTGTTTCTCCCTGTTGTTATCTTGGTAATTATAGATTCTTTTGTTATTCTTTAAGCTTTACTCTAGAAATTACCTTATGCATCCTCGACTTACTTGAGTCTAATATAAATTACTTTTACCGCATTCCAACAATGCAAGGTTCTCAAATCTAATTCTCTGCTTCCCGCCTTTTATGCTCCTACAGTGTATTTTAATTCTAGATCTCACAGGACATTCATTATTGTTACACAGTGAACTTTCCCGTTGATTTCCTGCATATGTTTACTCTCTGCAATGCCTTACGTTCCTGCCTGCAATTCTCCCCTTCTATCGGGGATCATTTACTTGGTTCTGAAGAACACCATTTTGTATTTCCTTTAGTACACGCTTCTGGCACAGCGTTGTCTATCTGAAAATGTCTGAGTTTTATCTTATTATTGAGCTTTTATTTACATGAGATCAGATGTGTAGCTCTGTGAATGTTTACCTTGTGCTTTTTTATGTGCAGCAAGACCCAGAACCCCTCGGTTCCTTCAGCTGCCTCACCGGCCCAGCCTGCGTTCTGACTTCCCCTCCCCAGAGTGCCCGCGTGTGTTCAGACTTCTCACGAACGAGTCTCCTTATATGTACTCCTGCGTGCTGCCTTCTCTTGCTCAAAACAGTTAATGAGATTTATCCCTGTTTTTGCTTTTATCAGGAGTTTGTTCCTTCTTACTGTTGACTAGCATTCTGCTCTGAGACTACACTGCAGTTTGCTTATCCGGTCGGTCTCCCGTTGGTGGACTTTACATGGAGTCCAGTTCTGAGCTCTGCCGAATAAAGACGCTCTGAATTGTCCCACGCGGTTCTTTCCGTGGGTGTATTGCTGTGTTACTGTTGAGCACATGCCTGAGGTAGAATTTCTGGTTAATAGGCATATTTGTTATCTATTTTGGTGTCACAGATTACCCCTTAGGTTATCAGTTTAAAAACACAATGAACGGGTATTACCGTCTCACGGTTTTCAGGCGTCAGGAATTCAGGAGCAGCTTAGTGGGGTGACTGGCTCTTGCCATCCAGAGCTCTCCACAGGACTGTTTGAGTGTCCCCGCAACACGAGAGCTGTCATCCTCAGAATGAGGAGTCCGCAAGAGCCCAAGATAGAAGCCACTGTGTCTTTATGACCTCACCTGTCATTTCCATCGTGTCCTCTTGGTTACCCAGATCAGCCCTGTTCATTGTGGGAGTGGACTGCACAAGGACATCGGTGCCAGGAGTGAGGACCCTTGGGACTGTCTTTGATGCTGGCTACCACGATAGGTTTAGAGGCATGTTTAGGGGTGCCTGAGTGGCTCAGTCGGTAAAGCATGTGCCTTCAGCTCAGGTCATGATCCAGGAGTCCTGGGTCAAGGCCAGCATTGAGCTCCCTGCTCAGCGGGGAGTCTGCCTCTCCCTCTCCCTCTCCATCTGCTCCTCCCCCAGCTCACACCCTCCTGTGTGCACGCATGCTCTCTCTCTCTCTCTCTCTCTCTCTCTCATTCACTTGCTCTCTCTACCTCAAATAAAATCTTTTTGAGAACTAAATAAATGAAAGCATGTTTAACTGTTAAAGAGATCACTGTCCTAACCTAAGCGTTTGCACCTGCTCCCCCCTCCCGCCAGCACAAGAGGCTCCCGCACTGCACACCCTCCCTGATGGTTGTTTTTTTAAATTCTAGCAGGTCGTAATCATGTGTGAGGTTGGTTTTCACCAAATACAGAATTCTTGGTTTTCAGTTACTGTCTTTCAGACCTTGGAAAATCTGCACCCATGTTCTTAGAGCCCCTCTGCTTTCATTGACATGGGTCAGTTCTGTTCCTCTCTTGATGCGAATGAGTCATTTTCCTCCTACGAGTGCCTTCAAAGATTCCTTTCGTCTTTGGGTTTCAGCAGTCTTCCTTTGATGTTCCAGGTGAAGTTGCCATGCTTGGGTTCATAGTATTTCTGGAACCTGTGGTTTGATGTCTTTCACGTTGGAACATTCTCCGCCATTATCTCTTCAATATTCCTTTTGTTCCATTTTCCCCTGGTGCTCCCAGCCTGCTGTGACTGTGGTGCGCAAGGAGTTCATCTCTGTGTCTCTCCTGCTCCTCTGTATTTCCCATCATTTTTTGGCTTATGCTTCAGTCTAGGTATTTTTCCTAGCCCCTAATCCAGTTCATTAATCATTTTCTTCATCTAATTTTAGCCTGATTTTAAACCTACTTAAAGAACCATTACGTTCTTAATTTCTGTTATTATTTTCCCAGAGTTCTAGTGTATTCATTAAGTTTTGTTTTAGTTTCCTTTTCTCTGCTGCAGTTGTTAATCTGGGTTTTGGTTTCTGTTTTTAATTTAATGTAATTATTTTAAGTCATCTCTACACCCAGTGTAGGGCTCAGACTCACCACCCCGAGATCAAGAGTCTTGTGCTCTACCACTGTACCAGCCAGGTCCCACTGGGTTTTTGTTTTCTTAAATGTATTAGGCAGTAGTTATTTTCAAGTCCCTTTTTTTTAAATCCCCTTCCCAACCCCCAAGTCCATTTTTAATGACAAAAACACAGTGGAAAGGGTAATGGATTTTGCTTTTGTGAGTGAAAATTTTCATGACAAAAGTTAAAAATAAAGATGTCTGATAGCCAATCCATTCTCCAGATGACCTGTGTTTCCCTTCATTGTCTGTCTTTTGTCTTCGTTATTGATCACCCTGACTTATCCCCTTGTGTGCATAGCATTTTATTGTACTTTTATCTGTTTATTTGTGAGAAACAGAAAGAGAGGGAGGCAGAGGCAGAGGGAGAAGCAGGCTCCCTGCAGAGCAGGAACCCTAGTGCGAGGCTTGATCCCAGGACCCTGAGATCATGACACAAGCCAAAGGCAGAGGCTTAACGGACTGAGACACCCAGGCACCCCTGCTTAACGTCTTTTAAATTGCATTCCAGCTATTGTTTGATTAAAGTTTTAGGAATAATTTGAGGCTCTAGATCCAAGTCAGCAGACTTCCGACCCAGGAGCCAAATCCAGTCACACCCCGTCCTTTCGTCCTTTCGATACTGTTTCTGGCTGCTTTCCTGCTACAGCAGCAAAACTGACAACAGACCACGGCGTGCAGAACTGAAGACATCTGCTGCGTGCCCCTTTTGCAGGAAGAGTTTACCAGCTCCTGCTCTGCATGGTTTCCTCTGGAGACCCGAATCCAATCCCCACTACCGCTCTGCTTATCACTCGTGGGACAAATCCAAATGGTCGTTTTTAGTTTTGGTCTGCCTCCACGCCCGCAGTCCCTGCTGTGGCCTTCTGTGGCCTTCACCCCCAGCCCGAGGCTCTGGGCCCGGATGATGGCTTACTCTCTCACAGCCTCTGCCCTTGTCCATTGGCTTCTCTTTTCATTTCTGGCTGCCTGAGCTTACTGCTTACTGCAGAGTACACCTGCTGACTTCCGGCTCGTCATGTAAGACGTGCTCTCTCCTTACGGAAGCTTTCTCTGAACCACATAACTTTGTCTGTTTTGCCAGCTTGCCACCTGGAACTGTGCTCTGACCTCCGTCCTGCTGATTTGACGGGTGTTTGCCGGGGCCCTTCCCTAGCGTGAGTTCTGTACGGCTTTGTTTCTCAGGCCTCACATGGATTGGCCCTCTGGGTATGTTTCTGAGGGGATGGCAGGAAAGATATCACACCGTTCGCCCCAGGGTGTT
The DNA here is from genome assembly GCF_022355385.1 of Mustela nigripes. Classification (NCBI taxonomy): domain Eukaryota; kingdom Metazoa; phylum Chordata; class Mammalia; order Carnivora; family Mustelidae; genus Mustela; species Mustela nigripes. Next base: position 136,084,718 of record NC_081563.1, read on the forward strand.
CCTTTGCTCTAGCGTGCAGCGACTCCTGTACTTGGTGGAACCTGGCTATCTGAATTGAGCCTTTCTTTGACTCTCTGTCTAAAGTCTTGATCTACTCTGGTTCCTTCCATTCATCCTAGACACATGACTTTCAACTGAAAAGCGTTCCGACATCGCGTCTGTGTTCATTTGTTGGCCTTTAGGTAACAGTACCTGTCACCTTCCCTCACCTCAGGAGGCATCCCCGAGTCCTCCCTCATCTGCCCACTTCTCTTTCAGTCCCTATGCAAGTCTTGTGTGTTCCCGTTCTCAAAACCAGCTTACATCCTTCCACTACTCTCCAAATAGTCTGATTTTGAGAATATCAATTGGATCAGGTTATTTTTTTTTTTAATCTTTAATGGCTTCCTGTTGACCTAAGAATAATAACCAGAAACTTTGCTGTGATTTTTATCACTTTTTCCTCTCTTACTACACTGCAGCCACGGCCCTTGCCAAACACCTGATCTCTCCTACCTCGGGACCTTTGCACTTCCTGTTTCCTCTTTTTGAAATGTTTTCTTCTTTCCCAGTATTCACATGGTCGGATCTTCTCACCTGTTAAGATCTATATGAGAGGTTTTTCCTACTACCCTATCTCAAATGACCGCTTCAGTCACTATCAGCACACAATAGTTTGATGTCTCCGCAGTAGGTATTAAAATCCATAATCATGTGTCTATTTACCTATTTATTGTCTGTTCCCACCGCTGCAGGAACCTCATCTGAAAATACCACCAAGCAATAACCTCCATGCCCAGCCCGTAGTACGCACGCAATGTAAAGTTGTTCTTTAATTATGAGACCGCTGTAACGGTGGTCCTCACCAGCTCTGTTCACCATCCCACATGCACTTCAGAGCCTCTTAATAGCCTCCGCCGCATCATTCCACTGAAACCACCACTGCGGAGTTTCACATCAACTTGTGAATAGCCAATATAATCCACAAGTTGCTTTTTATTGTATTTGTCCTCTCTAGAAGTATCTGGCATTATCTTGATATCCTCTTTTGCTGTAAAGCCTCTGGTTACCTGGGATACAGTTCTGATTCTTCTCCTTCCCACCTCCTGGGGCAGTCCTTCTTGTTCTGCTTTTCGGCCTCAGGGTCCACCCCTAAAATGTTGAAGCAGTGAGGATTTCTTCTACAGCCCCGTGTCTTCCTGCATGATTTCATTCATACTCACAGCCCTGAGGGCCACCTTTCTCCAGATGGTGGCCCTCAGATGACTGCTGTGTCACTGCAAAGACACCTGGGACTCCACTTTCTGCCACTGAACTCGTCTTTCCACCCTTTCAGCCCCAAAGACCGCATCCGACTTTGTCAATAAGTCCACCGCTGGGTGCGGGTGGTAGTGATAATCATATTTATATGTTACAGACTTTAAACAGAGTAACTCAGCCACTAAACAACCCTGTATGCTTTTCCATTCAGTTATAAAGAGAGATAAGATTCTCGTCCAAAACACCAAAACAAGCCAGGTAAGATTTTAAAAAAGCCCATTAGAGGGTGCGTGGCTGACTCAGTTGGGAGAGCATGTGACTCTCGATCTTGGGGTCATGAGTTCAAGCCCCATGTTGGGTGTAGAGATTACTTAAATAAATTTAAACACTAAAATATAATAATAATAAAACCCCGTTAGGTATCTGAGCTCACAGAGAAACCAATGTGAAATAAACTTGAGAAGGTGACAAACCACTCCTAAGAGAGAAGCAATCCTTGGCGGTTCTCAATCCCAACAGAGACAGAGACAGGGACAGTCTGCTGTGGGCGGGAGCACTTGAACTGTCCACTGTGGAGACTTGAGGTGGGGCAGAAGAGCTCAGAGAAACCTGTTCAAGGGGGTCTCTGCCTTCACAGGGCAACAGTGGCCAAGACACAGGGACCCAGGTGGGGAACTGGAATGCCAAGAGAATTCCTCGGAATCTTGATCAGTTTACTGATCTTTTCTATGTCCAGTCTGAGCTCCTCTCCTAAAATGTGCACATCAAGTCAGGTCAGTAGAAAATACCCAGACCGAAATACGAAGGGAAGAAGAGTTAACAGCGACGGAAGAATTGGAGATCTGTAGCTCGCTGTCAGTCTCATTGCGAACGCTTTTTACTTGTCACACCTCTTCACCCAAATACATGTTTTTATCTCCACACCAACATCCAATTCTCCAGCTCTCCAGACAATCCTGGGTACTCTTCACTTCCGTTCTGTTCTGACGGGAGCTCCCTGGAGTCACGTCAGCCTCCTCAGGCTGAAGGGCTCCGTCCCAGGGGACTGATGGCACATCAGATGCCAGCCGAGAGCACTGAGAACCCGCACTCATGTCTGATGTGGCCTTAAAGTGGAGTTCCCACAGGTGCCCCCACCTTCAGTTTGGGTAATTCGGCAGAACAGCTCCTAGAGTGCAAGAACACACTTTCCTTACCTTTACTGCTTTGTTGTAAAGGACACAAATGAACAGCCAGATGAAGAGGTAAATAGAGCTGGAAGGGCCCCTAGCCTGGGAACTTCTTGTCCCATGGACCCGGGCTGTGCCACCAACCCAGCTGCTCTTCAAACCCCATGGTTAAGGGATTTTTATGGAGGTCTGATTACTAGGTGTGACGGATGGAATCACTGGCCATTGGTGATGAGCTCCATCTCCAGCCCCTCCCCACTCCCTGTGCCCCGAAGGAGAGGGCTGAACATTCCAACCCTCTAGTCAATAGAGGGTTGGTCTTTCTAGCACCCAGCACCTCCCTCCCCTGTCCCAGGGCTGTCTGAGAGTCCACCAGGAGTCACCTTGTTCGAATGAAAGACATTCCTTGCACTCTAGAAATTCCAAGAGATTTAGGATCTCTCTGTCAGAACCTGGTGACAGAGACCAAATATACATTTCTTATACCCCATTCACATACACCTCATTGGCATCCCAGAAAGAAAGAAAAAGAATGGGCCAAAGGAAATGATTCAAAAGATAAAGGGCAATAACTTTCCAAAATTGATTAAAGTGATCAATCTATAAATCCAAAAATCTCTAAACTGTAACCGGGATAAATATGAAACAAGCCATAGCCCAGATATGCGATAGTCAAACTGCTCAAAACCAAAGAGCAGATCTTAAAAGCAACTGGGTGGGGAGAGGGTATTAAAGTATTAAAAAAAAAAAAAAACCACCACGGTATGTGGGAGAATAGTGATAAGAATTATCACTGACTTGTCTGCAGAAACACTGGAGGCCAGAGATTGTGAGTGATACAGCATCCTCAGTTTGGGGGGAGGGGGGAGGCCTGCCAAGCAAACATTCTGTACCTGGCAAAAATTGTCTTAAGTAGAGATGTCTGGGTGGTCTACTCAGTTAAGCATCTGCCTTCAGCTCGGGTCATGATCCCTTGGTCCTGGGATCGAGTCTCCCATCCGGCTGCTTGCTCAACGGGGAGGCCCCTCCCCCTGCTTGGTCTTTCTGATAAATAAATAAACATGTTCTTTCTGATAAATAAATGAAATCTTTTTAAAACATTTTTTTCTTCAATAATAAAGGTGAAATAAAGACATTCTCAGACAAAAGTTGAGAGAATCTGCCAGATCCATAGCATAAGACATGCTAAAAGAAATTCTAAAAAGACTACTGTCCTTTAAAGTAAAAATAATAAATATTGTGCTTATAGCATATGAAGATGTTAAATATAAGGCAACAAGAGTATGGAGGGTGGAAGGGAGATACACAGAATTAGATTGTCCTACATCACAAGTTGCTCATGAAATAGCATATTATGTGGAAATAGACCAAAATTTATAGATTCATATTATAATCTCTAGAGAAGCCATTAATAAAGGTCACACAAAAAGAAGTACAGCTAAAAATTCAATGCAAAAGAAAAAAATAGAATAAAAGAAAAAAAGTGATTTATTCAAAGGAGGGAGAAAAGGAGGAGCAGAGAAACAAATGCCAAGACAGGAGACGTAACACCGGCTGTATAAATGATGACGTCACATGTCATTACTTCTAGTAGTTACATGTTTTATGGACTCCATAGAGCATAGTACGTTTCTGCATATGCTATCATGTATGACCTGTAACGTTTTGCAGTTTTTTTTTTTAAAGATACTCTATTTATTTATTTGATAAACAGAGTTCATAAGTAGGCAGAGAGAGGAAGGGAAACAGGATCTCCGCTGAGCAGAGAGCCCGATGCAGGGCTCGATCCCAGGACCCTGGGATCCGACTCGAGCCAAAGGCAGAAGCTTTAACCCACTGAGCTACCCAGGTGCCCCGGTTTTGCAGTTTTTACCGTTTTTGTGCCTTGTTTCCTTTTTGTATCAGCTAGACCCTCCAGTACAATGTTGAATAGTAGTGGTAAGAGTGGACATCCAGGCCTTGTCCTTAACGCACGGCTGAAGTTCAAGAATAACAACCAAAATGTCAGTGGGGCTGTGGTGCAACTGGAATTGGATGTGTTTCTGATGGGAACATAAGTGCTGTGGCTACTTAGAAGGGCTCTTCTCTGTTTTCAGATAAGTTATACATGCATCTGCCTTGTGACTTAGTGTGCCCTCTTAGGTGTTTATCCAAGAAACATTAAAATCCATCCTTATGGAAAGACTCATGCAATATGTCTTATTTTTAATAGCCAGAACTGGAAACAATCCTCAGCATGAGAATGGACAGAGTAAAATATGTGTACAATGGAATACCATACAGAAGAAATAACTACCAAATAATATAGATTGATTTCAAAAGCATTGTTAAATGATAAAAGCCAGGACACAATAGAGGGTTGAAGTCCAAGGACAATCCAAACTAAGCTGGGAAGGAGAAGTTATAAATTGTTTGCCTGGGATGGGTACAAGTGTGAAGTGGAAATGGGCATGAGGGAACTTTCTGGGGTTATGGAAGCGTTCTTTGTCTGGTTTGGGGCCATAGGACAATAGTTAGAAGAGATTGTGAACTGTCAAAACTCATTGAACTGAAAATCTATACACTGCACTTTATTGTAAGATAATTATACTTTAGTAAAATATGTTATTTTTTTGAATATTTCTGAGGCCCTGTGTTATAGGTACTGAAGTTATTCCTAGCTTCCAAATGAGAGAACTGAGGCAGAGCGAGGTCTGTTGACTTGCCCAGTGAAGCACAGTTCTTCGCAAAAGCAGGGTGGTCTGGATGGTCTGGCTGAACAGCCTGCCCTCTTGCTCCCTATGCTCATCCCGCACCCTGGCCCTGCGGTTCATTCCCTGTCATGGACTTTATTCTTCAGATAAGCTCATATATGTAGCAAACCCCAAGGTTAATAATTGTACAAGGCCAGTCACCACAGCACTGCTGGTGAGTAGGGCTCTGGCTGTGTTATTTATAGTGCACTCTCTCGGTATGATACAATAAAGGGAAGGAGCCAGCTTGAGAAAACCTTGTGTATTTCGTTGGATGATTTCCTACGTATAGGGTAGAGTGAAAAGAATCAGAGATAGGAACTGTATGCCACTATCTCTGTCAAAAATAAAAGAAGGGGCCAGGGGACACTGTATGTACCTGCACTCATGTAAACCTAGAGCATTTCTGAAATGAGACCTGAGGAGCTGGTGAGGTTAGTTTCCAGGGAGAGGAATTGAAGATCTGGGCGGAAGGGACATTCTGGAGTGCTCCTGTTCTGTACATCTTGGGTAATGAGGCATAAGAGTCTATATTACCTATTCAAAAAATGAATGAGTACAGATCCAATTTGGAAATGATTGAAATAGCTCATCGCACATACAGTGGCCTGAGCTGACAGAAGCCGGCTTCAGACTCCTCCCCTTGTCCCTCTCCCTCCTGTCAGTCAAAGCCCTGTGGCTTTTGCGCGGCAGCCTCCGAGTGGAGCCCCCCCCTTCCTCTGGGACCATCTCCCTTCCCTATTTGCTTCCCTTCCTCGTTTGCCTTGTCTGCCCATTTCCCTCCGTCCAGCCGCGCTCTCACTCGTGCTGTTTCCCGGGGTTTGCCTACAAAGCCACATCCGCTTCCACTGTGCAAGCTCCTTAAAAACCGAGCCGGCTGACTCCTCCGTCGCTTGTTAAGGGGCTGGTAGCTGACAGAGGCACCCCAAAGGTCTGTTGCCTGCTTCTAGAATTCACCTCTACAACAGAGGAGATAACACCATCTCTTTCCCTTCAGTGGCTCCCCTTGACTTGTAGCTGCCTTTCCCAAAAGACCATCTGTGAATGACTTGAGATGCTGCACAGATGAACGTTTTAAATTTATATCGAGTATTTTATTGTCTGTTAGGCAAAATAAAAGTAGTCCATGAAACTGGTGGGGTTTTAATTTCACGTATATTGTTGTCTAGACAAGGCAAAGTTAAGAAATTCGAGAGCCTTTTTTTTTTTACAGTAAGACAGACAGATGGAACTCATATAGGGCAGAAATGGTAATGATGGTGGAGCCCTGGCCTGGGGAGCTGCTAACGTGCAAGAAACGGGGCCTCACATAGAGCAGTCGTGCATCCGTGTTGAGTGCAGTGGCTTGCTGACCTTCGCCCGCTGCCTGTCACCACCCTGCCCAGAGCCTTTTCTGTGGCTACTGAACTGCACTCCCCGCCCTGGCCTGCCCAGTCTAACCGTGGAGAGCCACGGGAATCTCCTTGTACATTCACAGTTCTGTGCTTCGGTTCCTGCTGTTTCTCTTTACAGACTGTGACCCCCTCCTCCCTTGGGTCCTGTTCCTATCAGCCAGGCAGACTCCCTCCTTCTGGGTTCCTTTCCCGAAGCCCTCCCTACTGTATTAAGTGTCTTGTTGCTGCTCTAACGAGTTGCAGCAAACTTAGTGGTTTACAAGAACACAGGCTTATCGTTTATTGTTCTGGAAGTCAGAAGTCTGAAGTCCAGTTCGCTTGCTCAGGGTTGAGGTGTTGGCAGAATTGCTTCCTTCCAGAACCTCTGAGGAGAGAATCTGTTCCCTTGCCTTTTTCCATTTCTAGCGGCTGCCTTGGCTTCATCTGTCTTCAGGACACATTGTTTTGGTCTTAACTTCCATCTTCATGTCAACCCTCTTCCCTGGCTCCAACTTCTCCACCTGTTAGAAGGACCCTCGTGATTTCACGGGGCCCACCTGGGTCATCCGGGATCTTCCCCACCGCATCTCAAGATTCTTCACCTAAACACATCTGCAAAGTCCTCTTTGCCCTAGAAGGTAACATAATCACAGCTTCTCGGGTTGGGGTGTGGACATTCTTTGGAGCAGGAACATTATTCAGCCTCCCACACCTGGCGTCACCACTTTCCTAGGTACTTGGACTTGGCTTTCCCTCGGTGCTCCCACAGTTCTTTCCACCCTTCAGGAGCTCACTGAGTATCTGCTTTTTAATTGTCTGTTCACCAACCAGTTCCCCTACTGTGAGGCGTCCAGGGGCACAGACGGAGTTAGACTCCTGTTGCTTGTGAGCCCCATTCCTGCCCTGCAGTAGAAGGGAGTTCCCCGCCCCGGAGGAGATGGCCCCACAGTGCTGCCGCTCCAAGGGTTCTAGCTGCGCCACTCACTGGCTCTGTGTCCACCGTGACTTGTCTGCAAAATGGCTATGAATAGTCAAACCCAACCCAAGAGACTCACGGTAAGGACTGAAAGGGTCATACATGTAAAAGTATGAGAAAAACTGACAATAATGAACACTTTGTCAGGGCAGCTAGCTGGCTTCATCGTTGTAGGTTTTACTTACGACCTGAAAGCTTTTATATTACTCTAAGTTATTCTTGACAAACTTAGGAAAGGGGGAGCTAGCCTGTTAAGTTTAGTTATTTTTACATTTAAAGTAATGTTTTCCTTGATTTTAAATATTTTTTTCAAAAGTTGTTAAAATGGCAAAAGCATAGAAGGTCCTAAGGGATCTGCCTAGGGTGACCATGAACCTGTGGAACAAACCAGCTGCTGTGCAGTGACTGCTGAGAAGGAAGCGCTCTGCGGCGTGATCGTGAACCCTCAGACCTGGTTACCTTAAGAGATAGATGCTCATGGTTGAAGGAAGGGTTAAAGATAGATGAGACTGTGGAGCCCACATGGCTTATGTGGAATTTATGGAATTTATGGAGACTCAGAGACTTGTGGCTCTTTGAACCACTCTAATGGAAGCCACGTGTGCCCTGAAATCCACTTAATTCTCCCTGAGCACCTGTCAAGTTCCTGGCACTGTCCTAAACTCTTCTGAAGACCCCTGGGTATGTCCTCTAGAGGAATGACCAGATTTCACATACTTGTGGTCTTCTTATGTCTCAATCTTGGTGCATCCAGTGGCATTTCTGTCTCTCTATATCACCTAGAGATACAAGCATTGTTTGCATGAGATTTAGAGTTGGCTAAAAGTTAATTTTAAAATATGTTGAGTTGTTCATCCTTAAAAGGCACCACGTAGCATCGTAGGGATGATAGCATCCCCTGTTCCGTTCCAAGGAAAAGATGTGCAGTCAAGTGAGGTGCTAGAATATTGTAGCAGGGCACACCTGTGTTCCGAGAGAGCTCACCAAGTCTGCTACAGTTAAAGAAAAGACACTTTTAAAACACCTTGTGGCAAGTATTTTCATTGGGAACACGTAGTCTGACCGAGGATCATGGCTACTTGGTGTGCATGGAAGTCATATTTTTAGAATGTCCTGAAAAATGGAGAAGTATATGAAAGGCATTCTAGCTTTAGGAAATAATGCTAGTGGGGATTTTAGATTAAAGAGGTAATAAGATCTGCCTAGCAGAGTGAAGAGAGATGGTTTAGTAGTGAAAAATAAGGTTATCAGACAAGTAAATGGCAGGCTGGAAAATAAAAATGTATCATTTGGATGGCAGGAAGCCATTGCCTGTTTTTCAAAAAGCAAGATATTGAAGTTATCATACCCTCCGCATCATTTAACTTGACTGCTAAAGGAGCGATCCTGGAGCTCAAGTGATGATGGGAGGGACAAATTGTAGTAGTCCTGCTCAAAGATTAGGGTCCAATTTATGAATTTATCTCAGGGGTTGAGGTTCAAGTGTAGATCAAATATAAAATAAAGAACCAGACAGTTCTACAAAACTGGATGCAAGTAACAAAGGACAAAGTAGTGGCAGACCAGCCTGTGTTCTGAGGAGAGCAGACATAATGTTCTGATTTGAGAATGTGGAGTTTACGACCACTGTTGGGGGGTATGGGAAAGCCCTGCCTTCACCACAGTTAAGTATAAGATGGTGACAGAGTATCCGGAGTCTGTATAGTTCAGCTGAAGTCAAAAGTGCTGGCCTTACAGACAAAAATGTGAATCTAGGGAAGGGATGCATCCCAGTGAGTCCTGCAGGAGACCTGCCGCACGCCCCCATAGCAGTCCCCTGGGCCACACCCCCTCCTATGTCGGGCCCCAAAGCCAGGTGTTACCACTATGTAGACTAACCAAAGCAAACACTGAAAAGGAGGAATTAGTTCTTAGAAGTGTGATAGGCCAAGATTTCAAGCTCTCAAAAGTCAACAGAGAATCCCGTTGCAATAAAGAGGCATTCGTAGGGCTCAGGGGAGGTGAGGCAGGTACAGTCATCTCCCATGGCCACTGTAGCTGGGGCCTCAGGTGGGAAGGAGCTCCTGACTCAGCACATGAGCCAGAAGAGCCCATGAAGTGCCACAGGTGCTTCCTGAACAGAATTCCAGAGATGCGAGTGATGGAGGGACATGGTGGTTCGAAGTGGCTGCCCAGTGTTGCCTTGTGCCCTTTGACTAGGAGAGAGCTTAGAGCTGGTACCTGGACAGGAGTGGACAGGAAGGCCCCCCACCCCACTTGTTGAACCACATCCCTCACATCCAAGAGGCTGCTCACCTGACTGCAGGTAGAGAGCGAGGGTCTCCTGTGATTTCAACTCTGCCCGCGTTTCGGATGCCCGAGCACTTTATGCAGTGCTTGGCCAAGATGCCGAGCACTGTTGAAGTACTGGAAAAGTGGAGTAGTCAATGGGAGCATGGTAAAATGTTTTGTCAGGAATCTAGGGTAGCATGGAAAAGGTAGATGAGGAAGATACCCCAGTTACAGAGGAAGGACAGCAAGATCCCTGCCTACATGGAGCTTACATTTTCCCTGGCTTAGACAGGTAAATTAAGACACGCAAATAAGCCAGTCAGACATCGAGTACCAGTACGATAGTAGGCATCCTGAAGCCAAAACAGGACAGTGTGTGACTTGCAGAGTGGAGTCAGAGCGGGGAGCTGCCTGGTTTGGGGGCACTGCACGGGCTTCTGCCATCATTGACATTTTGAACTCAGACCAGAAGAATGAGGAGCATGTAGCCACAGGTGCGCGGGGGGGGGGGGGGGCATTCCAGGCAAAGGAGCAATCAGTGTAAAGACAGAAGGAGGCACAGGTGGAGAGATTTGAGACTGGGAGCAGAAGACCCTGGCTGACTGTGGTGGCCCAGACAGGACATGCTGATCATGATTGGGCAGCACGATGGAAAGGACCTCTCTGACTCCGCTAAAGTCAGAAGAGCAGAAATCACAGCCAGTGTGAACAGCAGGGTGTTGATTCTCAAGTTGGAAGGGTTGACTGGGAAACACGTTGGGGGACTGAGAGCTTATGATCTCTGTTGTCCATGAGAAGGCTGCTGCCCTGAGAAGGAGGGTAGTAGGAAGTAGGAAGGGGCTGGCAAGAAGTCATAGGAAGAATGAGGAGTAATTGCTGTGTGGAGCGAGAGCCCGAAGAGGTGGCCTAGCTTAAAAAGGACAGTCTTCCTACTGGTCCACGCAGCTTTGTGGCTTTCCTCCAGCTAGACAGCTGCCCCACCCCCAGAAGAGAAGCAGGTACAGAGGTGCGTGGGTCCCTTCTGGGTGGGTAAGACAGAAGGACAGACAAGATTCTTAAGGAACTGGCAGTGTGGACAAGTGATGCTGGGATAAAAGACAAGAAGCCAACAGCTCTGGACCCAAGAAGACCCAAGTAGAGAGCTTTGGGCTCACCAGAACTCAGTGTAGACAAGATGGAGGTGTGTTGAGAGTGACGATGCCAGGGAGGCTAGAAGCTTGGTCTCCAGTCAGACAGAAGGTTGGCTTTAATCTTTAAAATACTTTCATTGCATTATAGCTGCCATTTTGTGTGTCTTTCTCCTGAGTAATGAATCCATGTGTTCATTAAAGGAGAAATGGTTGGCAGGTAGCTTGAACTTCAGTGAATTCTGATCCTGAAATAAAACATTTCCTTTTTTTTTTTTTTTTAACAAATTTTTTTTATTTATTTGACAGAAATCACAAGTAGATGGAGAGGCAGGTAGAGAGAGAGAGAGGGAAGCAGGCTCCCTGCTGAGCAGAGAGCCCGATGCGGGACTCCATCCCAGGACTCTTCAGACCATGACCTGAGCCGAAGGCAGTGGCTTAACCCACTGAGCCACCCAGGCGCCCCGAAACATTTCCTTTTAATTGTTGCATTTATCTTTCTCAGCTTTTTGTCTGCTTGAAGCCTGTTTCTTCTCTTGCTCTTTGAGCAGCCAAAATGGTTGTGTTGGATGCATTGGCTGTGTTAACAGGCCTCTATTGGACGCCTGTTGTCACTCCTAAATGTAACACCACAGCCATAATTGATGGAGAGTTGAGTTGTAAGCTTTTACGACTAATTGCAAAGTCTAAACTAAAACATTTCCTGGAGCTGCCTTTAAATACTAATAATAATACCTTGTATAGGTTTAGTGCTTTACAATTTACAGAGCACTTCCGCATATATCATATCATTTAATCCTCACAATAAACAAGGCTTTTTGAATGCTTAGATCTTTCCTAAGTGAGAAATCATGTTGCACATCCTGATTTAATCCTGGTGGGTCGCCAAAGTTCTTGATACAGTAACCACTTACCGAGCACCTTCTATGCAGAAAGCACTTTACTAAGGATACCAAGGGGTAAATCTCCTGTAAATAAATATCCAGTAAATGGCACCTCTCCAATAAATGTGATCTTGCTTCCTAGTCTTTTTTCCCTTCCTCATCATAGTCACCATTTCGGAGACTGCTAGCTAACCCATAAATTGATATAAATATTGCTGGGGATTCATTGTATCAGAGTTAAAGTTTTTACAGCTAAGGATTCTGATACTTGTCTAAGCTCAATGATTCTTCAGAAAGTCATCCTATGGATTTCAGTTTGCACTTTCTTGAAGAACTTGCACGATTAGTTGACTCTCAAAAAATACTTCAGACATCCAGCAGATTTGAAAATGCCTAGCCATCGCGTTCATGTCCTGATTATGATGATTAGGGTATGATTCCAAGAGTACAACTCGGCCCTTGGCCCCCGAAGGCTCGTTAGGGAGTACAGAAGAAGGCATAATCACCTCCGGGTTCTGCAAGGCGCCCAGAGGACAGAGAACTTCCCAAGAGGGAGCTCTGTAAGGCGGAGGTGGAAGACGGCACTGGAGCCGAGCCAGCCCTGAGACTTTGAACCTGTGTCCAGGAGTCCTTTCATTCCAGGCACATGCTCTGGGCCCCTGTGGCTCCTCACACGTTCTCCAAAAAGTAGAAGACCTCCAAATGATAGGAACCTTCAAAGACCCGCGGGCAGAGCAGCCCTTCTGAGTAAGCAGGGTAACCTGCATACCATCCTTCCAGGCCCAAAGGGCTGATGTGGCCTGGCAGGTTAGCCGAGAAGCTGTTCTGTTTCGAGACTCAGAAGTGGTCACTGCGGGCATCGCCGCTCCGGCCACCTTCCCGCTCCTGGTTTGGCTTCTTAATTTTATGAACTCTGGTGTTACATTACCTCCTATTCATGTGGTTTGGGACTGTGGGTGGACAAACCCCAATGGCCCAGTGTGTTTTACTAGTGCACTCATTTCCCGGACACACAGGTTTTTCCAGAAGTTTTCCCATGATACCGTCTCTTTAAATAACCTCTTCTGCGTTTTTTATAAGGGAGGCTGATGTCTGGATTGCCAAATTATCTCTTGGTTCTTTTGATAATGGAGCTTAGGCGATCACAAACCAAAGACCTCTTCTGGGCGGATGTGCCTAAAGCTTTATTTTGACCCAGAATATGCAGCCAGCCTCTGAGCATCCCCTAAACACTGCCAAGAGGACCAGTGAGGGGCGAAGGCGGAGCGGGAGTTTGGGCATTGAGTCTGAGCGCCGTGTCCGACTGGGGCTGCGGCATCGTGCTTTCAATAACTCTGTTCTGATCATTTAGGTCTCTCTTTGTAGGGCATCTTTTATGACCAAGACTGTCCAGTACCAAAATGAGCTACATAAATTCCTAATCTGGGATACAGCTGGACAAGAACGAGTAAGTCGCCCTTTAATTTACTATGTGTTTTTCTGAGGCCCACATTAAAGCTCCGACCCAACCGTCCATGTCCTTGTCATCTCCCGTTACTCAGTTCTCTGCCGTGCACCAGAGACACATTTATTTCCATTTGCGTCGGCCAGCCTTTTTCTTTTCAATTAGAGCCACAAAGTTCACTGATGGAAAAAGTGATAATGAGCACTGAGGGCATTTTAGACTTTTTAGTGTCTTAAAGTAAATGCTGACTAACAGGCCTGATAAAATCCCACTCAGAGCATTGTGTGTAATTTGGGGCTCCATCCTCTAGCAGAGATATAAAAGAATTAGTGGTAGAAAGGGAGAGTTAAGCACATCTCATTTATAGCTGCCTTTTAAAAGCTAAAGAGGGAACTTTACAGCATATAAAGTTTGAGATTTAAGTGAAATGAATGAGCTAGCACAGAGCTGAGCGATAGGTACTTAATAAATGCCTGATGATAAAATTGTCCCAGATGGTTATCTGCTTCTGGAAGGGCCCGGACCAGAGGTGGAGTCTGGGCCATGACCTCCCTGTGCAGGTGGGACCTGCTGAGGCCGGTCCACGTCAGACCAGGGCTGGGGAGGCAGGGCCGGGAACAGACACTTCTGCTGCCTCGTTTTCCCTCTGGGCCCGACGTCTGCTTTCCCTGTCGAGGTGCGTCTGGCAGCCGCCCCATTATTCAGCTGCTGTTTAATTTTGTTTTCAAACAGTACTATCAGAACAGAACATCTGATGGATGCACAGTGCTATCCGTAAGCTCTTAAAAGTATACCAGAAGTAATCAGGAGAAATAGTCTGTCATCACGGTCTTATCTAAGACGGCATAGATACTGTGTGTGGTATAAAATCTGACAAGAATCATCACAGACAAATGGGGGAAGACAAAACAAGCCATTACTGTTGTCCTAGATGTAGACACCATACATTTGTACAGATTGAACGTCTTAAGTTTGCTCTGTTTGGTTTCTTCTGGGTTTTTGTTTGTTTGTTTGAATACCGGATGCCATACCCCGCACCTGCTCACTCACCCGAGACACACCTGCTTGATTTCCCGGCCGCACTCCTACTCTGTTGGTGTTGTGCCTCTAGAACGGAGGGTTTAGGACAGCTAGACCCTTTGCTAACCAGCCCTCTTCCATCCGTCACAAGCATTGCTTCCCATAGTCTCCGTGAATATATCTATAGACACAGTCTTGCTGTCTGGCCCATTAGCCAAGAATGCCTGTGGCTCTTTGTACCAGGAATACATGCACCTTTCCTTGAATCCCAAGTTTCAGTTACCCCCTCCTATATATTCAGTGATACAGCAAAACCCTCCTCATAAAGAACCATGCTATAACAGCGGCTCCATGACCCTCGGCGTCAGAGCCTTCCGCAGTGTACATGGTGCTACAGAGCATCTCTGTGCTCGAGAACATAAAGAATGACACAAGGCTCTACGCCTCTCCCTTACTGCTGCCGGAATAGCAGGCTTCTTGTAAGTTTTGGCATTAGCTGGTTCACCTGCCTCTTGTTTCCCCACTTCTCATTGACTCTGCACCAGGGGTAGTTGCTCTAAGATGCAAACCTGCCTCACCTCTACCTGCCAGGCTGGCCTGGGGAAACTGCAGGCAGACAGGCAGGGGTCGGGAGGGCTGCCCAGGGGAAGCCTGAGCTGCAGAAAGTGTCGGGAGAGGAGCCCCTGCTGGGGAGCAGCCACTCCAGCCAGGGGTTACAAGGCAGGAGTGCGCGTGCAGGCTGGCCAGATCACAGGGCTGTAGTGAAGCGGAACGTCTGACAGCTAACCACACATGGTCGGACACGCCGGGAGCCTCATCCCAGACACAGCCGACTGCCAGTTGACGCTGCTGGGCAAGGCCTTGAAGACCGGACTCGGCTGGACCCATTTTCAGTTCCCGCCAGTTTATCCTTTTGGACCAGACTGCTTGTAGTCCTCCAACCTGCTGGAGGGCCTCACGCTCCCAGCCATGCCCTGTTCTTCTGTTCAGAATATTCTCCCTCCCACGTCAGCTGAGAAAACATATACACAGCCTTCAAAACGCGCCTCGGAGGTACCTCCGGGGGCCCTTTCCTAACCCTCCCTGCTGTGCTCTGACAAGTCACAGCTTTGCCATTTGCCCCCGCTGCTCAGATCTGCGTCTGGAGGTCACCTCTGAGTCCGCCCTCCTCGTCTGCCGCGCACCCTGTTCTCTCGGCGCGCCTCCCAGCGGTGTCTTCTCGCGCGTCATCCCGGTCGCCTCTCTCCGCCTC
Source organism: Mustela nigripes (assembly GCF_022355385.1). NCBI lineage: Eukaryota > Metazoa > Chordata > Mammalia > Carnivora > Mustelidae > Mustela > Mustela nigripes. The sequence goes on from NC_081563.1 coordinate 136,100,205, forward strand.
CACGGCCGGCCCTCTGCGCTCTGCCGCCCGGGACTCCCCAGAAGGTCCCGTGGCCCTTGAACTGGTCCCCGCCTTCCCCCTTCCCAGCCTTCCACCTGCATCACTTCTCCTCGCAGGACCTGGAAGGATCTTCTGAAAACAGGAATCAGATGCTCTCGTCTTCCTGCTTGATACCCTGCAGTGACTTCTGCGCTCAGAATGCCCGGGGCCCGGACGGCGGCCTGCAGAGCCCCGCACGGCCTGCTCTGCCTTCTCGCCTCCGTTTGCCCTCCCAGCTCGTCCTCCCTCCCGCCCTCCGAGTTCCCGCCCGCCGGCCTCCATTCAGTGCCTCCGAGACCCCAAGGTCTTTGCCACTCGAGCGCTCGCGTACGTTGTTTCTTCTCCTGGAACTCTCCTCCCTCTGCACAGAGCGTGGCCAGCTGGCCCCTTCCCAGGCTTTTAGTCGCAGTCTCAGTGACACACCCTCAGAGTTTTCCCGAACCACCACCCCCCTCAGCCCTAAGCGGGGCCCCAGTGCATTCTCCATCACTGCCTCCCATTCATTTTCCTCAGGACCCTCATTACAAGCTGTAATCAGATGATCTGTCGGCTGAACTTGATTGACCGAGACACTGCCTCCAGCTCTTGCCACTGCCGTATTCCCACTGCCTGGCCAGAGCACTGATGCTCAGATCCCGGGCAAGCCGGTCAGTGAAGGAACACTTGAGAGGATTTCCTTGTGTCCTACGCAGTCTTTGACTGCCCCCACGCATGGGATTGTCTCCCCTATCCTTACTTGTCTGTCTTCTGATAGACTGTGAGCTCCTTGTGGGCAGGGACTGTATTCATGCCTGTGCTCTCAGCCCTTGGCACACAGTATTGATGTCCGTGGATTTCTGTCTGTTGATTGCCAGCCCTACTTTTGCCCAGATAAAGAAGGACAGATCCTCTACTCTTGCCACGTGAGTATTGCATGCCTCCAATTATAAATTTCTGGTATGTGCGTATGTATTGTTCCCTACAGTAGTAAGACTCATCGTGGAAGCAAGAAGCATCATAAAATGAGAATCCGTTCTGAAGAGATGACGGTTCAAACATCCTCCCCGTCGGACTCTCACGTGGGTTGCTGCCTGTGGTTTTGGCAGGTGGATTGTCTTTCTGATGGTCCAGTTGCGATTGATTTGCAGATTGATTTCATTAAGTCAATGAAAGTGATTTTGGAGAACTTCACAAGTGTCATGCAAAGCGCACCTGTGGTAGCAGTCTTGTTAAACGAAGGGGAAAATACTGATCAGGATGATGATACGAGTATTTCAGAAGATAATGATTTGTGGGCCAAAGAGTTAAGCAGCCTAGGAAAAACTGATGGAGTCCTCGGATATTTTTGTAAAAATTCCCTTTTTGTGATCAGATAGGAGAGTCAAGCATGAAATGAAAGATAGACATCGTATTGTGCTAGCGTATAGTTTCATCAGAAGAATCACAGTCAGGTCCTCAATCAACTTTGATTCAGTGTTCATTCAGAAAAGTACCTCCAGGTTGCAGTAATAAACCTAATATTTTTTCCTAGCATCAGATGAAATGCAACTTGTTCGGATAATTTCAATTTATTTTCTCAAGAGAGTGCCTTTGTTGGATCTTTCTGTCCCTATTTGCTATCCTAAATAAATTCATTCATTCCCCAATCATCCTTCACCAACAAGGACTCCCATAGTCGCATGGAGACAAGACCCATCACCAAGCACAGATGAGCACCACAGATACCATAGATAAACCATAAATGGAGCAAGAACATTTCAGATACTTGCCCAAGAAAGCTTAACAACTCCAATCAACTAGATAACTGCATCCAGCCCTCAGAGGCACATGAATCTTCACGTGTTCTTTCCTGATGATCACCTGCAGAGGTCAGAGCACCAGGAGGCACAAACTCAGTTATTGTGGAGTGAACAAGGAATTGTGCTCCTGTTGAAAATCAGGAAAATGGGGCGCCTGGGTGGCTCAGTTGATTAGGCGTCTGCCTTCGGCTCAGGTCATGATCCCAGGGTCCTGGGACTGAGCCCTGCATCAGGCTCGCCACACAGTGGGGGTCTGCTGCTCCCTCTCCCTGTGCCTGCCACTCATTTGCACACGCTCGCACGCTCGCTCGCTCGCTCGCTCGCTCTCTGTCTCTCTCTCTAGCAAAAATAATTACATAAAATCATTTAAAAAATTTTTTTCAATGAAATCAGGAAAACATGTGGTAGCTGAGTATCTTCTGAGCTGGGATTGACGCTTCGTACTGTTGGCCAAATGCGGCCTGCTCCTGCTTTTATAAAGTTTTGTTAGAACACAGCCACACTCGTTTGTTTACGCACTGTCTGGAGAAACGTTGACTCTTCCGCAGTAGAGTTGAATAGTTGTGACAGAGATCACATGACCCACAAAGTCTAAAATACTTACTACGTGGCCCTTCCCAGAAAGGGTTTTGCCAACCTTGATCCGTTGGAGCAGAGATGTGCTCACATCCTTTGAGTCTGTGTTTTAAGCTGCCACTTTTTTTTCTTTACGCCAAAAGATCATGGAAAGAGTTTCAGTGTCCGTAAGGGCAGGGTGGCTTGTAAGGGACCAACCCTTCCGGAGAGAACACTTATACACAAACTCTGGACAGAACATCAAAAACAACTCTCCAAAGGCAGCGCCAGATGTAGTAGAGTGGGGGAGGCTCGGGTTCGTGTAGCTTTGTCCCCAGAGGGTGTGCTCTAGTCTCTGCCACATAGCACAGCTAGGACTCAGAAAGCCCTGGTTTTTAGCTTATGGTATTTGAGGGCAGAGTTCGATGCTGCTAGAGTTGCTGTGGGGAAGTCCCAGGAGAGATGGATCCAGCAGGGAAGGAAACTCCAAAATCTGCTTATAAATGCCCTCTGGCCTTCGCTTGACTCCCCACTGCAGGTGTATAGGGGAGACATCGAGGACCCCAACTGAAGAAAAACCGCTAGAGCAGCAGCAACACCGAGCGGAGAGACAGCTTGGGGCTTCCCCTGAAACTTCGGGAGGGCCAGGCTTTACCGGGAGAGACCATGCCCCAGAAGGACAAGCAGACCCAAGCAGGCCGACCCTCACCATGCATAAAGCCAACCTCAGGGTGATTGTCCAGGTTTGAACACTTCAGAGAAGATCATAGAAGCCAGATAGTTTAAATACACTCACAGACTTCAAAGAGAAGTAGTCTTACCAACTTCACTACACATGGGGACCCTCACACAGAAGGGAAACTAACGGTGGAACAAATTGAAATGCTAAAGCTGAAGACCCCGGGGCCCACAACGGGAAGCCCCTTGTGTGGCTGGCAGAACAGACCAGCCAGCTGGGGGAATGGAGAGTGGGGATCGTGAAGGGTCTCAGCACCAAGGGGACACATCCCTCAACCTGATGCGTGTGAGTAGAGGCCCGGAAGTTGTGAAGAGAGAGGGGAAACAAAAAGATACTTCAGGGGCGCCTGGGTGGCTCAGTGGGTTAAGCCGCTGCCTTAGGCTCAGGTCATGATCTCAAGGTCCTGGGATCGAGCCCCACATCAGGCCCTCTGCTCAGCGGGGAGCCTGCTTCCTCCTCTCTCTCTCTGCCTGCCTCTCTGCCTACTTGTGATCTCTCTCTGTCAAATAAATAAATAAAATCTTTAAAAAAAAAAAAAAAAGATACTTCAGAAAATTTCCCAAATATGGTAAAACCGATCGCTTTACAAATCCGAGAAGTTCTAACCAATCTCTTAAGTACAAAGGAAAGCACACAGATCGCTGGAATCCAGAGCCAAAGAGGAAAACTGAAAGCAACAGAGAGATCAGACACCCTGCACAGGCAACAGCAGGGCACGTGGTCTCCAGCCTCTCGCAGAGATGGCACAGGCCCCGAAACAGTGGGACACAAGCCTCGTGAAAGTGCTTGAAAGCATAAAGATGTCAATCTGCCAGAATTGGCTTTCAAATACCAAGTCCAAGGAATGACCTTTTTGGAGGAACAAAAGCTGAGAGGGCGCAGCAGCAGCCCCAGGAAGTTTTTCAAGCCTAAGGGAAGCACCACCAGGCAGTCACTCAAATCCACAGGAAGAATAAGAACTGCTAGAAGTGATAAATAGGAAACTCTATCTCTTTTTCTTCTTCTTTTTTTTTTTTTTTTAAAGATTTCATTTATTTATTTATTTATTTGACAGAGATCACGAGTAGGCAGAGAGGGGGCGGGAAACAGGCACCCTGCTGAGCAGAGAGCCTGATGCGGGGCTTGATCCCAGAACCCTGGAATTTTGACCTGATCGGAAGGCAGAGGCTTTAACCCACTGAGCCACCCAGGCGCCCCTAACTTTTTTTCTTCTTAACTTACTTACTGGCTGTTAATGTAAAAATTATAACATTGGATTATATGGCTTACAATATATGCAGATTTTAAATATTTGACAGCAGCACAGAGGATGGTGGGGGGGAAATTAGGCTCTTACAGCATTGTGATATTTTATGTGATGTGGTACATTTTAAATTCTAAGTAGACAGTGAGAAAAATGTATATTATAGTTATAAGAGCAACCACTTAAAAATACCAGAAGGTATAGCTAAAAAGCTAGTGAGCAAATTAATATATTAAAGTTGGATACTAAAAAACAGTTGATGCAAAAGAGGAGGAGGAAAGGAAAAATAGATTTATTATTTTTTTTTTTTTTTCCTAAATGGCTCAGTCGGTTAAGCAGATATCTGCCTTTGGCTCAGGTCATGATCCCGGGGTCCTGGGATCAAGTCCCTCATGGGGCCCCCTGCCCGGCAGGGAGTCTCCTCCCCCCCCCCCCTCCCCCCCCCCCCCCCCCCCGTGTTTGTCTCCCCTTGCTGCTTCTCTCTCTCTCTCTCATTCTTGTTCTATCTCAAATAAATAAAATCTTCTAAAAATATAAAAATAAACTAAATAGATGGAACAAATATAAAATAAACAGTGAAATGGTAAACCTTATAACTAGCACATAGTGGAGCCTGGTTTTTTATCCAGTCTGACAACTTCTGCCTTTTAAAAGCGGAATATTCATTTCCTTTACATTTAATGTACCTCCTCATCTAAGAGGATTACCTTCACTATTAAAACATAGCCTAAAAATAAGGGAATGGGAAAGGATATCCTATGCAGATCATAAGCAAATGGAAATTATTGCAGTTACATCAGTATCAACAAATCAGTATCAGTAAGGTAGACTTGAAGACAAGCGTGATTATCAGGAATAAAGAAAGCATGATAACACAGGCATGTTTGATAGTCTGTACTGATAGAAATATCTTATGTATTGGTAGGATGGTGTTTACATGGATATACATACACATTAGTCATTTTATCAAAACTTAAGATCTTTTATCTAACTTGATAAGCATGATAACACAGGCGTGTTTGATAGTCTGTACTGATAGAAATATTTTATGTATTGGTAGGATGGTGTTTACATGGATGTACATACACATAGTCATTTTATCAAAACTTAAGATCTTTTATCTAACTTAACCGACTGAGCCACCCAGGCACCCCAAGATCTTTTATCTAACTTAAGATCTTTGCATTTCTTTACATGAATTTTACCCTGAAAATTTAAATGCTAAAGAAAACCAAAAACCCAGCAACCTTGTAAAGGATGTTGTCAGTGTAATAACATCAAAAATGAAAACCAAAAATTATATATCTGATAAGGGCTTAATACCCAAAATAAACAAAGAACTTATAACTCTGCACCCAAAAAGCAACAACAAGAAATAATCTGATTTTTAAATAGGCAGAGGAACTGAAGAGACATTTTTCCAAAAAAGACATACAGATGGTAAACAGATATATGGAAAGATGCTGAACATCACCAGTCACTAGGAAAACACAAATCAAAACCACGAGGAAATATCACCTCCCACCTGTCAGAATGGCAAGTATCAAAAAGACAAAGAGGGGCACATGGGTGGCTCATTCGGTTAGGCGTCCTACTCTCACTCCCAGCTCAGGGTTTGACCCTCAGGGTCATGAGTTCAAGACCCACACTGGGCTCCACGCTGGGTGTGGAGCCTACTTTAAAAAAAAGAAAAAAGACAAGAAACAGCAAGTGTTGGCGAGGATGCAGAGAAAAAGGAATCCTCTTGCACAGTTGGTGGGGATGTGAAATGGTGCAGCCACTGTGGAAAACAGCATGGAAGTTCCTCAAGAAATGAAAAATAGAACTACTGTATGATCCAGTGATTAATTCCACTGCTGGGTATTTACCCAGAGAAAATGGGAAACACTAATTCAGCATTATTTACAATAGCCAAGAATATGGAAGCTGCCCACATGTCCATCAAACGATGAATGGATAAAGAGGTATGCTGTGTGTGTGTACAAAATGGAGTATTTCTCAGCCATTTAAAAAAAAAAAATGAGATCTTGCTATCCACAGCAGCATAGATGGAGCTAGAAGATATAATGCTGAGTGACAGAAGTCAGAGAAAGAAATACTGTATGATTTCACTCATATCTGCAATCAAGAAAGGGGGGGCAGAAACAGACCCATAGCTACAGAGAACAAAGTAGTGGTTGCCGGGAGGAAGGGGGGGGGTAGGTGGGCAAGAATGGGTAAAAGAGAGTGGGAGGTGCGGGCTCCCAGGTGCAGAGTGAACAAGTCACGAGGGTGGCAGGTGCAGCTCGAGGAATGGAGTCCGTGATGGTGACGAATGGGGGGGATTGGTAGCTCTATAGATCCCCATAGGGACCACAGCGTAGCACGTAGACCTGTCCAGTCACCATGTGGTACACTCGAAGCTAACATAAATCGTGTGTCCACTCTACGTAAAATGAATGGACGGAGTTTGAAGGAAGTGAAAGGGAAGCCGGTAGCGTCCCCGTTGTGCTCTCTGCGGCTCCCGCTCACCCTCCCGTGGAAGGCAGCCCAGAGTCTTCTCCAGCTAATAACGTTTCCTATGCCTCAGTGCTTTTTTGCTTACAGTCCTTAGTTTTGTTACTCTCTCTCCAACATAATATATTTTATTGGAAGTTATCTGGCTTTCATCCCAGTGGCAGTTTTCTCACAGAGAGTAGGAAAACTTCGCACGGGTGGACACCTGGTCCGGCATGTTAGTTTCACGTCACCTCATACTTAAACAGCTCTTACTTACTCACCAGCTCCTGCTACCTACAGTGCACCAGGCATCAGGCTCCAGAGCTAAAATGGTATATGCTAAGCAGACGTGCTCTCTTCCCTCCTGGAGTTTACAGTCATAATTTCACTCTTTTTCAAAACTTCATTTAACTTAAAAGTTGAGAAGCCAAAGGTTAAGCTCATTGGATAAGAAGTTGCAGAATCTATCACTCTGTGTGCAACTTGCATGGTGCCCCAGACGCCCGCCTCTGACCACAGTTCCTGCCTGTATTCGGGGGTCAGCCTCCGGAACAGAGAAGCAGGATGAGAGTGCAGGGCTATCTCATCAGCCACAGGGGTCGGGTTTCAAAGTCAGGGTCTAAGACAAAGATCTGGTATAGGTAAACTGCTTCTCTGCAAGCTGGCATTGCAGCCACCAAGCAGGATGCCCAGGATCGGCACTGACCGGGTAAAGAGCCGCCCATTTCCCACTGTCCATCTTGCGCTCATCAGGAGGTGTGGCCTGTTGACTGAGCCCGCATTATCCCTGTGCCTCCCTTCCAGTCCCTTCCCTCCCTGTCATCAGGTAGGGGGGGGGGGCGGTTTGTAGGAAGGGGCCATATGCACAGTGAAATTCATGGAAATGAAATGAGAGCTGTACCCACATTGGGGAGTTGCCACGTGTGCGGATATCAAACAAGCGAGTTACAAACTCATCCAAGTGGTGAATGTAAATGTGTCCTCATTTCGGTAGTACAATCAGCATTTAGATTACAGGCTTATCTTTACGGCACCCAAATGCAGCCACTTCTCTGGAGAACTATTTACAGCATTATTTTTATCTCCTTGATAGTTTGGGAAGCCAAAGTTTAAAGGACTATTGAACAAATGAATTCGGGAATTATAACACTGAGTTCAATTAAAAAGCCTTTTTAGCTGAAACAGTTGTTTATAGCCCCATATTTAATTCCTATAAAACTGTATTGTAAACCATCTTCTGAGAGACGGCGTTGCGGGAAGAGTTTCTTGCCCTTGGTAATTGCCGCTGCGTTGTGCCGTAGGCGCCGTGTCATCTGCTCGGGCTTAAGAAAAAGATTACCTTTCACGCAGGGCCGCTGGGCTTAAAAGTCTAGTGAGAAACATCTTTAACCCGCTTTCCCAATTTTGTTGTTTCCTTTTCCCCCTTCTCTGCAGTTTCGTGCCTTAGCACCAATGTACTATCGGGGCTCGGCTGCGGCCATCATTGTTTACGACATCACAAAAGAAGTAAGCCTTTCCGTTTGCCTTAGACTGTTTTGAAAGCTCCCTCTCGGCTGCTTCGGCCTCCGGTTGCTATTCCTGTTCTGTGTTCCAGGAGACATTCTCAACACTGAAGAACTGGGTGAAGGAGCTTCGGCAGCACGGCCCGCCCAATATCGTCGTTGCGATTGCTGGGAATAAGTGTGATCTTATCGATGTCAGGTGCGTTACCAGACCGGGAGATGACAGTGCTGACAATGTGTTCCCTTTCTTCCTGAGCAATGTCCAGTATGAGAATCTTGCTTTTACTTTATCTCTAACATTGAAAAATTCCTTTTTGTTTAGTTGGAGTCCTAAAGTTTCAAACAAAAATTAAGAGTTCAGACACTTGGGGCTGATTAGATGGGAGGGGCACAGGTATGTGGTTTATGTGAACTGTGGTTACATCATACTTGACATTATAAGAGATGAGTGTAGCCCCCCAGTTCCCAGGACATCAGGGGCTTGAGTGGGGAAAACATACATTCTTTAAGGGAAACACATTCACGGGCCATTTCTCTGGGCCACTTCCATGATTCCCAGAGCAATGACTTGACTTCGGTGGGGAAAGAAAGCCTTGCCATCCTGCAGTCGTTCCATCACACGGATGCGTTGCTAGTAGTGCTGAGTTCGGTTTGTGCTGAGAAGCCACAGAAGTGGTGTGGCTCTCAGGGCTTGGTCACTAGCTGTTCATGACATCCTTTGTCGTCATGAGTTCGGTTAATTACTGGGTAGGTGGGGATAACGTAAAGCTCTTGATGGGTAGAATTTCTGACTTGTGGTTGTTGCTTTCCAGAGAAGTCATGGAGAGAGATGCTAAGGACTATGCCGACTCCATCCATGCGATTTTTGTGGAGACCAGCGCGAAAAATGCGATAAACATAAATGAACTCTTTATAGAAATTAGTGAGTATCTCTGTGCCCTCTGGGTTTTCTCTTTGCCAAGCGCCTGCATGCAGAATTACAGAGCTGGGAGAACTCCCGCGGCACATCGAGCGGTCTGGTCTCTGCCATGTGTCCGCGGAATGAGTGGGAGACGTGGGAGAAGGGAGGAGCGGCGGTTGGGTCTCAGATTATGTCGTAATTGCTGGGGAGCTGCTGCCTGGACGGCAGCCCTGAAGAGTGTTGTTACCGAGCAAACAGCGCGCGGGGCCTCGAGGTCCTGGGAGCTGCCCACCTCTCCCTCGGTGTCTCTTTAAATGTGTCGCAGTCAGTCATCAAAAATGAACAAGACAATAAAGGGAAATGAAATGCAAATGTGACTTCACTGTAAGGAATCCCTCAAAAATGAACACCAGGCAAGGAGAAGGTAGGGCCTCCCTGGCCACCCTTCCCCCTTCCCTTTCCAGAAGTGGCACCATGATGCCTCCCTGGCCACCCTTCCCCCTTCCCTTTCCAGAAGTGGCACCATGATGCC
>NC_081563.1:136109981-136253035 GCF_022355385.1 Mustela nigripes
GCTAGTTGCAAGGAGGCTGCCGCATCCCTTTGGGATTGTATCTGTGTTCAGATTATATCTGTGTTTATTCATTTCATTCAAATTCATCAAAATATTTATTGAGAACGGTTCCAGGCTCCAGGGAGACCGTGGTGAACTAGACAGGCGCAGCCCCATCTCCCGAAGCTTATGTTCTGCTGCAGGAGCCAGGCAGTGAGCACGGAAGCCAGTAAGATCCCTTCGAATGATGCACAGCGACACAAAAAACATAATATGGGATGAAGTGAAGGAGTGTCTGTAGGTGGTCAGGGAAGGCCTCTCGGAGCAGGCAGCGTGGGAGCTGAGATCGGATAGAGCAGGCTCTGCAGAGATCTGGAGTTCATGCTGACCTGACGTAGCAGACTTCCAGGTGGAGAACGGAAGGAAGCCAACAGGGCATGGCATGGTGAACTTCCTGGGTGAGGTCAGAGGTGACCGAGGATGGAAGCTCACTTGGCCATCATGTAGAGGAGGGAGTGCAAAATCCAGCACCTCCCAGGGCCAGGCCGGGACAGGCCACCAGCACTGGGACATGGGAGCAGCAGAAGGCCCTGGTGATCCCAAAAGCTGGCACAGGTGGGTCCTGCTGCAGCAGGTGGGGTCACTGTGGAATGGAGGCTCCTAGTTGTCTAATTAATAACTGAGGTTACTTTTATCTCTTTGGATGATTTTAATTTGTTCAGAGATCTGGATTTTATGTAACGTCCCACTATTTAGACTTGGCCATTCAGATATTTTCAAAGCCCTTTGCAGGCCCACCAAGCCCCTCTGGCACCATAAGGGGCCACTGCCTGCTGGCCCACAGCTTCTCGTCCAGGCCCTTCCCTTCAGCATTTGAAGTCATGATGTCTGTTGTCTTCCTCAACTGTAAAGAACAGCCACCCAGGTGCAGTCTTGAAAGGCAGCATGAGGCCGAACCGGAATTTTTCAGTTCGAGCTAAAATATCTTAAGCGCATGGTGTTGTGAGTGTGCCAAACTTACTGCTGCTTCCTAAGTGACCTTTACTCCAGCAGTATTAGAAACAGGAAGGTGGCGAGTTATGCCAACAATGAAAATTCTTATATAAAAACTAGCGTGTACATACTCATTTTAACTGCGAAAAATAAAAAAATATATATATGTTCACAAAGATTAGAAAAATTTAGAGAGAAGTAAATTGAGTTTATTGTTTACGGGGGGTTGTAAAATTGCATTAGCACAGTGCCTGCCGTGCTAACTTTTTATTGAAGGGTAATATACATGCAGAAGGGTGCTTAGAACGATAAAACACAAGGAATTTCCACAGAGCCAACTCCTGCAGTTGGCGCTTAGATCCAGACCCAGACGTACCTCAGAAGCCTCCCAATGCCGTTCCAGTTCCTCCCTGTCCCCCTGCCCCCAAGGGAAGCACGGTCCTGACGGCTAGCTCTTCAGATTTGCTTTGCCTGTTTTTATACTTTATGGTTTTGGTTTTTTTTTTTTAAACATACTGTCTGTCCTCTGCTGTCTGGCTTCTTTAGCTCTACAGTGCATGTATTAGCTCTGTCCATATCGCCACATGACTCATCCTCATTACCGTGGTGTGTGCGTGAGAAGTGGGCCAGAATCTCCACTGTAGGTATGTCCTGTTCATAGCTCCGTGCGTAGCTGCTTGTAGTCCAGAGCTGTGGCGCCCAGTACCTCTGAGCGCTCACATCAGACCCGGTGTGCATGCTCTGCGGTCACATGTTTGTCTGGTCTATTTATACCCCAAAGAAGAGTCACTGAGTCACTGGGTGCACAGGTGTTCAGTAGGAGGTCTTCAAAGTGGTTTCATCAGGGGCACCTGGGGGGCTCAGTTCTTAAGCATCTGCTTTGGCTCAGGTCATAATCCCAGGGACCTGGGATCAAGACCCCACATCGGTCTCCCTGCTCAGCAGGAAGCCTGATTTTCCCTCTCCCACTCCCCCTGCTTGTGTTCCCTCTCTCGCTGTCTCTCTTTTCTGTCAAATAAACCACTACATAAAATCTTACCCACAAAAACAAAGTGGGTACACCAGCAGACACTCACACACCAACGGCAGATGGAACCCCAGTCACTCCGTGTCTGCTGTGTGATCGTAAACTGCATTTATGATCGACGGTTAATAAAGTTGAGCCTCTTTCTGGGTATTTATTTTTATATGAAAATTCCTACATATCCTCTTTTGTGAACTTTTGCCTATTTTCCTTTTAGGCTGCCTGCCTTTTTCTTAATTGTGTGTATAGTTTCTTTTGGATACGAGTCCATCGTTGATTGTGTGTGTGGGAACGATCCGCTGTGCAACTGGGGCTGCATCTGTGAGCCGGCTGTCTCTCAGAGCTGCAGCTCTTAGTCTCGATGTGATCCGGCGCGTCCTCCTTTCCTTCACAATTGGCACTTTCGGGCTCTCGGTTAAGAGGTCACGGTCTGTTCTGCAGGTCATCGAGGTGTCCTCTGCTTTCTTCCAAGATTACTGCAGCAGTGGCCCTGTGATACCAGCTGGATTTCCATGATCTGTTTATTAGAAATAAGTAACAAGAAGTTTCAGGAAAGCTTTTGTGTTTGTTTTTTTTTTTAAAGAATTTTTATTTTTACTTGACGCAGAGAGAGCACAAGTAGGTGGAGTAGCAGGGAGAGGGAGAAACAGGCTCCCTGCTGACCAAGGAGCCCAATGTGGGGCTCAGTCCAGGATCCTGGGATCATGACCTGAGCCCAAGGCAGACACTTCACTGACTGAGCCACACAGGCTCCTTCTAAATAAATTCGCAGTTTATTCACGGTATCTACAGGTATTTGAAAAGTAGCTGTAGGACATTCTGGGGGATCATATGTAGACACATGCTGTGCACTACCCTCCTGGATTTACAGGCTGCCCCAACATGTTAGAGGCCCCAGGCTTGGTGGCCAAGGACCTAAGAACTGGCAGATTCCATCTCAGCCTTGGTAGTGCCACAGGACACATGTGTCCATTCATTCCTTGCTTTCAAAATACCTTAGTGCCTGGTACTGTGCTAGACAGCTACCAGAAACAGAGGACCTTTTCCCTCGAAGAGCTTGGGGTCTAACTCTAATTCTTGGGGTCTAGCTCTGTAGGCAAATAAGTAACGTGCTTCTGGCCTCTGGCCGAATTTAGTGTGGGAGGTATTGGAGAGATCTAGGAAGTGAGAGGGCATCTGGAAGGCCTTTGTGCTTGGACACAGCCCTTGCTTTATGGGCTGGGTAGGTGGATGGTGATTTGAGGTTTCTCCTGAAATTGACATTATGCTTCACGGAGCAGTAAAGTGAAACCTGTTCATTCTCATGCATTGTTGGTAGGAGAATAAAGTGGCACAGCCTCTTCAGAGAGCAGTTTGGCAGCATCTGTCAAACTCTAAATTGCATGTCCTTCTTGCATTTGTGCTAGAACACACTGAGAATATGGTGTATGTGCCAGATACACACCCAGGAGTAGAAGAGCCTGATCCAGTTCTTCCACTCGTGTTTATCTTACGCATCGGCTCCCAGAGATACTTTTTGCATTGTCGTTAATACCGGCGCGGTGTTGGAAGCCGACTGAACATCCGTCAACGTGAATGGTTCAGTAAATGACGGGACATCCATGTGGCACAGCAGCATAGGGCTTTAGGAATAGCGCTGCAGTGGGAGAAGCCCCAGAGTGTGTTCAGTGGAAGCAGCAAGGTGGACGGCCGTGCATGTGTGTGTGCCTCTAGGGGCTTAGGGAGGGGCCGGCTACAGGTGTGTGTGTGTCCTGTACGCGTCTGTGCACACCTGTCTCTGGGTGGTGGCTCTGCCCTAAGGCCAGGGGACAAGCATGTTCCAGTGGAATTTTGTTGACAAAAGTGCATGTACTCCCTACTCAGAATGTCTTCTTGATATGTAATTTCTTTTTACTTTTTTTAAGATTTTATTTATTTATTTGACAGAGAGAAATCACAAGTAGGCACAGCAGCAGGCAGAGAGAGAGGGGGAAGCAGGCTCCCCGCCAAGCAGAGAGCCCGATGCGGGGCTCGATTCCTGGACCCTGGGATCTGACCTGAGCCGAAGGCAGAGGCTTTCACCCACTGAGCCACCCAGGCGTCCCTGTAATTTCTTTTTATTTAAAAAATTTTTACTGCATGCAATGTGATATCCTAGTTCAGAGCCTTGACCAGAAGGGGGACATTAGTAGAAGAACTGACCTTGCCTGAGCAAAGTCGGGACCTCAGTGAGGTGCCAGGGCAGAGTTCCTCATGTCCACGGACGTCCCATACAAGCACAAGATGCCGACATGCCGCACCGCAGCTCTCTGGTTATCTTCGCAACTTTTCTACAGATTGAAAATTCGTTCAGCTCTTTATTTTCGTGCAACCTTTCAAAGCGCATCTGCCCAGTTGTCGCATCAGAGAGTGAACAGATTTGGAAAGTTAAAGCTCTTTCCCACCTTCCTCCCCTCTCCGTCCAGGTCGAAGAATTCCTTCTGCCGACGCCAACCCGCCATCTGGCGGCAAGGGCTTCAAGCTCCGGAGACAGCCGTCCGAGCCCCAGCGGAGCTGCTGCTGACCGGGCCTCAGCCTCCCAGACTTGCTGATGAAGTAGGTGGTCCCGAAAGTTAACAGGAGGCCTGGGTTCCCTGCCGGCAGGTTCTGCCTCTCCGGTTTGGGTCTTCTTCATGCAAACAGGACTCGGAGAAATTGGCCAGTTCCGCTTCCTCTCTGGAGGCCATGGCACTAATGTTAACAGTGTGCAGACCTCCGGCCTGTCACGAGTCTGGTGTGCACCGGGACCACATCATGGGCTTTTGACCTTGCTGAAGAGGAACATGTAATTGTATGGACGGTAGGGTTAAATTGTTGAGTAGTTTTGTAATCAAGATTTTATGTAACATTTGTAAAGGGAAAATTAGCACTTTCGTGGTTCTTGAGGAAAAAAAGACCTTGCAGAGATGGTAATTTCCTTGGTTTCCCGTTACCACTGTTAGAGGGAATCATATCATTTAAAATGTGGTTGGTGATTGTAAGTGGAGGGCTGGCAATCATTATTGGGAGCTGAACTGGATTATTTATAGGACTGAAGGAAACGACTCTGTCCCCACCATCTCTAAAGCACTTGTCATTGAATACTTTAGCCCCTGATACATAGAGTAAATTAACAATGGTAACAGCGGAGGCATAGCTCACCAGAGGTTTGCATTCCGACCTCGTCCTGTATGTGTCAAAAAAACACATTACTGGCCCCTTTTTAAATAAGCTCTCGTGATGAAGGTGGTGGTGGTGGCAAAGCTGCCTGGGAGAAATCGGGCTGCATACGTTTGAGCTGACTAGCAGTGGTTTAAAAAAGAGGAAGAAGAGAGAGAGTAAAGAAAGTGGTGTAAATGCTGTCAATTTTTTATTTAACCCAGATATTTTGGTGGAGAAAACAGTTATCTGTTGCTTAGCATATGTAAAGTTGTAGTCTATATTTATGAGACCATGGCTTAAAAATTATAAATTATGTAAATACATGAATAAATTCTATGTTTCACCCAACACTCCATTTAATCTTGCAGCCAGTGTCTTGGTATGCCCACCCACCTCTCAGCCTGTCCGCGGGGGGCTCTGCTGCACGTTTCTGTCGGGCGAGAGCACAGAGCACTTGGCTTACAGTCTTTAAAGAGGTCTCTGCCTCGCCTTGCACAGGCTCCCGCATCCCATCTGGAAATCATAATAAAGACATATGCCACTTTGACAAGCCTGACTAGCCCTTCCTAGCCTGCGGGTAAAAGATGACGCTCCAAGTTCAAGTCATTTCACCTGGTCTTGGCAGTAAGTTTCCTGTAGCATTTACAGCGACCCCGGACGAGTGTTTCCACGAGCTCTCCTTGTTACCGATTCAGCTGATCTCTCCGTCTCCTTTATTCCCCTGCCTCTGTTAGTGGTTAACACTCTTTCCCTCAGGGAGCCTAATGAGGTTTTTAATATAATCTAAAAATAAAGCGCTGAAGTGAAGTTGGTGACAATTTGCTCCTGGTCTAATTTGGCGCCCTTCCAACCGGAGTGTTGTAAGGGAAGGAAATTTACAAGATTGAATAGGAAATGAAACAGCTTGAATTTCCAACTCAATTGTGTTTTCAGAGCTCTCGCAGACTGAAGAGTTGGAACTTTGAAAAACAATGGTTATTTCCCTATGCCCCCCACTTGAGATGGGTAGATTTTAATGGGAAAATTATAACTCAGATTAAGTAAAAAGCGATTCCCTTTTCCCTGGTGTATATCTTGAGCATTTGAAATTATTTATTCTCTTACTGAATTCGTATGGAAGGAATGTAGTTAGAGAAAATTCTAGCATCTTGTTGAAAATACAGGCAGACTCTGTGCCCTCCGCGTCTCGCTCCCCTTCCCACCATGACATGAGCAAGCGGTGAGAGAAAACACGCGGTTCTAAGGGTGGGCTCTCGACACCTGAAGGGGCTGCATCTCCTTTCCCATACATGCAGATAGGTCAGGGCATCTGGCCTCGGCCCTGGTGTGTCTCTCACATTCCCATTGCTGGGCCTCCATCTCCACGACAACAAACAAAATAAAAACAAAGGGAGCTTGGCTCATCACCGAGCAGGCGGTGCACGGGTGGCCCTTTCTGTCTTACTTCACCAAAAGACGACGCACAACTGTGACCTTCGCAGTTTTCCCACCAAACCTGTCAGCCACTGTCGATGATTCCCTGTGATCTGGGCACCCGGGGAAGGCCGTGCGCTTCCGTGCCACGTCTTACTGGGGAGGCGTCAGCCTGCCTCTCACCGTGTCCCCATGGTCCCTGCATTCAGCCGAGAACGGGGCTGGCTCTTCGGGCCCTCCTTGGCTATTCTTTCTTCACGGCTTCTCACGCTCCGCCCCATTTGTAGAGAGGACTTCTGTTGGGTTCTGGCCTAGCATTGTAGTCCCAGAACGAGTGACAAGGTGGGTGGCTTGTGCACCGGTGCTGCCTTCCTGCGTTCTGGGACCTCTTCTCGTGTGCCCTGGTTCTCATCAGACTGTCTCAGGAATCCACGAGACCCTCTGCTCACGCAGCGCTTCTCCCTGCGGGCGGCAGCAGCCCGTTGGCTCGGCCCCATGTAACCCGTACCCCATGAAAACGGGAGCGCTTGCATTTGTTCGGTCCGCTTGTGTGACGCAGAGCTGGAGGTTAAAGGCAGAGCCAGTGTTTTATTTTGAACATGCTTTGGATTAATAACCTGACCAAGCAGTGGTCTAATACACATTTCATACGTTCTCAAGTTACTCCTTATGGGAAAAAGCTAGATTTCAGAGGAATTGGGACATAGCCCATCTAAAAAATCTTTTTGGTTCCCTTCTGACAAAGGGCCATTTTGAAAAAACTTTGAGGACTGAAAAGAGAAAAATCATTAATTAGCTGCGAGTGTGTATTGATTCCTCTCAGAGAAATTGAAGTGAGCTCTTAGCAGGTGCCCAGTCCTAGGAACCATCCGTCTCCAGAACTCTCCCTTCACACAAGTGTTTCTCCGATTCTGTGATAACTAATTAACCATCATTTGGTGATTAAAAGAACATAAAGTAAGAGTATGATTAAGTGTCCTTCATTTTAAACTCTCTTTAAGAAGTGATTAGGGAGAAGTACCTATCGCAAGCCCTTCTGGTTCCAAATGAAACCTCCATCACCTGCTTTTCAGCCACAGGCAGGCTAAGTACTTCGCAGAGCAGTTGAAAGGGTTGGTTCCTTTAAAATAACACACTTGCTATTGCCTATTTGTGATTTTGGTTGAAGCGGATGCCTCCAGTATCTGAAGGTTGAAGCCTTTTGTATTTGAGGCCTGACCTCCTCCCTGGAGTGGGCTGTTGCCCTTCTCAAGGCAATCATTTTTCATTTTTTTTTAAGTATATAAAAAAGGAAGGAAGGCCACCTTTAAGTCTTGTATTTTTTGTTTTATTTTCCCTCAAGAAGGAAAACAGGTCTAGGAGACCTTCTAAATTAAACTCTGGGAGCTAGAGTCATGAAAATGTCCTTTGGAGAATGGCTCCATGGCTTTCCTGGAGATGTCAAACCAGAGTCTCTGTACCTCCTCGGCCGTGTGTCACAATGGACAGGTTCGACTCCGATCACGGTGCACTGATGGGCATGTCGGCCCTGGGGCTTAAAAAGGCGCTTGTTCACCGTTAGATGCGTCCTTTCTATCCTGTGGGTGACTTGCAAAAGAGGTTATATAAATGGATACAAGCATTTTTTTTCTACTCGTTTTTTTCAGAACACACTGAGAACATGAGTCATGGTCCCATGGTTGTATAAGATGGAGGTGCAAAGTGTATCACATATGACAGCCAAGCCCCTACACATTCAGATGTCTTTGCAGGAACCTGTCTGTAAAAGTAATGAGGGAATCCTTTAGCCCCTCAAGTCTGACACTTACTGGGTACCAGCGTCAGAACACCGGGGCATTGAGGGGAGGAGGACAGCCCCCACGCTCAAGCTGGCTCTCTTCTCTAAACTCCGCAGTCTGTACACGTTCTTCCTGACCCTATAATGAAAGCTGAAGACCACGATAAGCTAGACGGTGTGAACCCGTGGAAAAATCTTCCTTGTTTAAATTTGTTGTAAAGGGACTGGCGGCCTGACTCCGGTTTACTGTTTGACTTGCAGAGAGAGTCTGCCTCATGGCGGTTAAGTATTTTAAAAAAGGGAGAAGTGGAATGTACTTGTAAGGATCAAGCTATCACTATCTACCTGCCTTCAGTTAGCTTGGCGCATGAAAAGTTCAACGATTCAAGGTGATGTTTAGGAGACTTACCTTAACTCTACAGCACGGTCATTAAAAAAAAAAAAAACAGTCCAAGTAACAGATGTGTCCAGGAGATACACCTTATATGCATAGTTTTAGAAAAGGGAGGTCCAGGGGATTTCTAGCCTACGCGTGGAAAAAACGACCTCTGCCAATTTCTCTTGACAGCAGAGTTACTTGTCTTGACTTCCAGTAATAGAAATCCAGGCAATTTGATTATCTGATTTGCAAGAAACATTAATGGAACTCTGGGGCATTTGTCCTGTTCTATGTGCAAATGAAAATCTAAAAAATATTAGAAGGGTATTACATTTTTCAGGAGCCTCCACTTTTTCAATCTAAGAATGATAAGAGAGACCTGGCGTGATGAAGTTTCATTAGACATAACGAAGAAAGTGAATAAATAAAACCAAGAATCCCCATATTTCTTGGTTTGTCCTTCAGGATGCTCTGAATATATAGCAAAATGATTTACTTTCCAAATCTAGAAGGACTTCCAGTAGCATAGATCAACTTTAATTTGATGGTCTGCACCATCAGAAATAACTAATATCTGTGTTCTCGCCTTTTAGAGTATAATCAATTATAGATGCTAGAATATTTTTGGCTTCAAAACAAAAGGACTCAGAAGTTTAATAAAAATAAAAATTTTAAGCCTTCCATCTTCTCCTCTTATCACATTGAACATTTTAGATAGTAAGCCGAGGACGTGTCATCCGTAGATACTGGAATTAAAACCATGGAGTCTTAACAAATTTAAGGGAAAAACTATTTAATTTATTACAAGCTCATTTTCAAATCTGTGTGGTGCCCAATACCTCATCAAAGCGCTTCGTAAATGAAGCAGACCAAATTCTGGATAGCTTTTCATGAACAGGAATTCAAGTGCCCAGAATTCAGCTAATAAATGGGAAACCCTAAGACAGTAATGATTTTTTGAAAAACCCTTCTTTAATTGGTATTTTTAAACTGCAGTTTCTTAATGTTCTTCTAAGTCACGCAACAGAAACAAAACATGCTGGTTTTGATGCCACTTCTAGATTCAGGAACGTTTCACCGTTTCTGGAAGCAGATTGTTAAATGCAGTACTGGGAAAGAGATCATCTTCGGTACAGCATATCGCACGGAAGGCCAATAGTCTTTACGCAGAACTGAAATTGCCCAGGAAACTCCCAAGACCTCTTAAGTCAGGGTGTAGAGAATGGAGCGGGACTGCACCTTGGGGCCTCGTTCTCACATCGTTTTTCCTTTGCCAATTTTTTCATCAAATTTGTGCTTGAGTAGTGAGTTGTACCCACCCTGGAAAATGTTGAAAGCAAGGCTGAAGTTTGTGTACCTCTGCTGACTTCGCGTGTGAGGTTATTACAGTTTATGGAACTTTTTCTTAATAGGGGTCATGCACGTGATGTCAGGGAGACTGGTCGGTTCAGTGCGGGTGGAGGGAATTATCGGCAGCTGGCTCGTCAGAGCAACTGATTGGTGGCTCTATTTTTAAACCATTTGTTGTCTTGTGTAGACAGAGCTGTATTGGCCTGGAAAAGATTTTTCTTTTTTTACTCTCATCCAGCTCAGTCTTTGCATCATTTCACCTTCTGAGTCATTCACATCATTGTCAAACATGCCTCTGACCTTCTTAAGAATTGATGTTTTGCCTTCTCTGTGATGGAAGCACACTCCTTGCCTTATTTCTCTCATTTTGCGGCAGGCTCTCCCTTAAAGACGCACGGCACTAGCCACCTCCTCAGTGCATGTGACATGCCTTTCCGGGCTCCTTCCATGGTGGCGGCAGTGGGCTCCGGTCCCCCAGGACCGGCCAGTGCCGAGCGCCATGGGCAGACGCAAAGGCTGGATTTGGGTGAGGAGCTCCCGTCTTTCCAGAGAGGGAGCGGGCTGCACTGGCCGCCAGTGGCAACAGGACTGAGTGACAAAATGGGCTTTCGAGTCGGTGATGAGGTGCTCTAAGTGTCAGAACACTGCTTAGTCTGTAACAGAGCACCTGGTAAAAGGACATAAAGATACAAACCTGAAGTCTTAAAGAGAAACAGCTGCGGAGATGAGCCTAGACCTTTAAAAATAAGTAAATGCAAGCAAAGCTGTCTTACCAGCAACTCTCACTTCTTCTAAGAATGTCATGCCTTTTCAGACCCGATACAAGGAGTAAGATACTTGTGCCTTTTTATAATAGCATCTGTTATGGGGAAGGGGGCCCGTTAAGTTGCTTACCGTTTAGGCTGCTCTGTAGCACTGTAGACAGCCCAACTGACGGCCGTTGCTTCGCTGCACGGGACGCGTCGCCGGACCCCCTGCGAAGGTTGCTGTCGTGGGGCTGGCCAGGTGCGTGCGCATGTCAAGGACTTTCCTTTTGCAGTCTTTACCTTGGGCTGGACCTAAGTCTACATGTAAACTGTACGATGTCTACTGTCTGTAGATGCTGACAAAAGAAAACGAGATCTTTTGATTTTTGTTACCAGACTTTGCTTTTTATACTTCGGCTGGTAGTGGGTCATTTGCAGACGGTGGGAGATTTGGCATACTTTTAAACTCGTTTTAGCTTGAATATTCTCTGATGAACTTCTTCGGAGCATTCATGTGCTGAATCACTACAAAATTTGTTGTATTGTAAGAAGGGTGTAAACATTTTGTTAATAAAATGCTATGTTTACAAATACATGTATTTGCCTTTCAAGCAGTTTGGTTTCTCTTTGTGGTAGGGTTTGTCCCGTGCTTTTCTCAACCAAATACTCTGAAGTAACTGTAAAACTATTTCTGAAAACGGAAATGCCCAAACGTCGATAGCCATGGTGTCTGGTGAGCAGCGAGGTGTTTGTGTCTCTGCTCCGGCCTCACGGCTTCCTGCCTCTCCATCTCCGAGTCCTTCTTAGTTAAGGTGCAGGAGGGGCTGGACGGAGGCCCGTGGAGCCTGCAGTGAGCACCTGCTAAGTGCAGGACTGCATCCCGCCCTCACCCATCATCGGTGGGGTCTCGTCCAAGGTGCTGGCATTTCCACTCCAGCGCTGACTCGAACCCTGGACTCCCCCAGCGCCTCCCATCACCCGCAGAAGCACAGCTCCCCATGCCCATTGGCTCTTCGACACCTGCCTTACAGAGTAGCACCTGGTCTGTACGCGGTGACGTCTCGAGAGAGCTGCCGTATTCGGGTGCCAGAGAGGGCAGAGAGGACTAGAGACGGACAGACCCGGGTTGGAGTCCCAGCTAGCCCCTTTCTAGGCTGTGTGGCTCTAGAGAAAGCTCTTGACCTCTCTGAGTTCCATTCCCTTCCTCTACAAAACAGGGAGGTAACACGTGGGAAAAACACTGATGCACCCGGCATTCAGCACAACATTCACAGACAGGAAGCACTCGTGTCTAATTTCTTTTTCTTTTTCTTTTTTTTTTTTTTCAAGAGAGAGAGCGAGCGGTGGGTTCGGGTTAGAGAATCCCAAGCAGACTCCACACTCACCATGGAGCCGGATGCAGGGCTCAATCTCAACTGTGAGATCATGACTAAGCCAAAATCAAGAGTTGATTGTTTACCTGAGGGAGCCACCCAGGCGTCCCTCACCTATAATTGCTTTCACAGGCCATCTCCCTGACCATCTTTATCTGATTAGGTTTTTAAAACTATTTGTCATTAACGTGGTGTTTTTTGCTTTTTTTTTTTTTTTTTTTTGTCCTAAGGTATAACATTTATGGAGAATGCCATAAATAACGGTGTACACCTCATAAATTTTCAAAAGGAGACACCCTTATAGCCACTCCTCAGGTGGCAAAAAGACATCATCCATGGCCCAGAGGCCCACCTGGCGCCTCCTTCCAGTCCTATCCTGTTTTCTAACATCACAGCTCAGTTTCGCCCGGGTCTGAACCTCACATTCACACCCTGTGGTTGAGTCTGGCTTCTTGCATTCAGCATGGCGTACAGGACTCACGTTCGTTCCCATCCGTACAGGATTCTGCCGTGTGGAGAGGGTACCGTTGATTTATCCAGCCTGCCCTTGTAGGCACTGGATTTTTGCTGTTACGACCGTACTGTACTGCCACAGACCTGCTCACATGTCTCTGGTGCCCTGTGCAGGTTTCAACTAGACATACACGTGGGGAACCATTGGGTCATGGGAGAGAAATGTATTTGTGGCTCTGTTTATTTTTCCTTTAGTGGATATGGTTTTCTAAAGTAGCACACCACTGACTGTGTGAGAAAATTCCAGGTGCCCAGCATCTCAGCCATCCTGGCAGGTGGGTAGCAGGGTCTGGCCGCGGCATTTGGATTTCCCTCTTCACTATATGCTTTGTAGGGCTTTTTAAATTGTTACTAAAAGGGAGTATACTTTTTAACACCTACCGCCCAGTATGCGAGACAACACGTCCCCCCACAGTAGGAGATGCACGTGGGGGACGATGGAGGAGGATGCCGCGCGTGGAGATCCACAAGTCCACGGTCACTCTCAGCTCCTCCGCCTGGCTCGGTGATAAGACAGAGCAGGAAAGGCCCTGTCTAAAGTTGAAGGGTGAACCAAAAACTGGGGAAAATGATCGCTATATATATAAAAGAACGGATTACTGTCTTTAGTCTATTAACAGTGCCCACAAAGCCAAAAGAACAACCCTCAAAAACATCACCCCCACCACACACACACACACACACACATACACACACACATACACACACGTCCCATACAAGAATTACTAAGTCAACAAGAATAGCACTGCAGCCTTGTTTAGAACTTCTGGAGAAAGAACATAAAAGAAGCAAACTTTCACATACAAATTAGTGGAGAGTTGCCCAATATATAATTGAATGGGGGAAAAAAAGATAACGAGTATGTGTGTGGAATCTGACTATTTACATAAAACTTACGCACACGCATGTACCTTTGCAATGTGTGCATGCTTCTAAAATCCGGAAAAATATCTAAAATTAAAAAAATAACAGGGGCGCCTGGGTGGCTCAGTGGCTAAAGCCTCTGCCTTCGGCTCAGGTCATGATCCCAGGGTCCTGGGATCGAGCGTCACATCAGGCTCTCTGCTCGGCGGGGAGCCTGCCTCCTCCTCCTCTCTCTGCCTGCCTCTCTGCCGACTTGTGATCTGTCTGTCAAATAAATAAAAATCTTTAAAAAAAAAAAAAAAAAAAGATTTTAAATAAATAAATAACAGCTCCAAGCTGTTAGCAGTCATTATCTCCGAGGAGAAAGGCTCGTATGACAAATGCTACCTTTCAGTCGCTTTCTGGTTTATATATACTTTCATGCTTTTTTACATTATTTTACTGTGCATATGAATGGGTTTTTTCTTATTAAAAACGAACGGGAACCGGGCTGGCTCAGTCGGTAGAGCCTGCTGCTCTTGTTCTCAGGGTCGTGAGTTCAAGCCCAGTGTTGGGTGGAGAGTATATTTATAACGACAACACCAAAATTGAAAATAAACAAAAATTCAGGAATTCCCGCACCCTAATCCCCTCTCAGATCCTTAATGGGAACTGGCTGAATAGATAGACAGAAGTAACATTCGTCTTAGTTCTCCTTTTTAGAACACACCTCCCCTTCGAACCCTCGTACACTGTTGGTGGGAATGCAGACTGGTACAGCATCTCAGGAACACAGTATGGAGGGTCCCCAGAAAGTTAAAAGTAGAGCTGCCCTACGGTCCGGCGGAGGCACTACTCTGTGTTTACCCAAAATACAAACATACTAATTTGAAAGGATACATGCACCCGATGTTCCTTGCAGCATTACCCACAACAGCAAGATGATGGGAACAGCCCATCATCAGTTGGGCTCCAACAGTTGATGAATAGATGTGAAGATGTGGTATAAATACACAGAGGAACATGACTCAGCCATGAAAAGAATGAAATGTTGCCTTTTGTAACAACACGGATGGAGCTAGAGAGTATAAGGCCTGGTGAAATAAGAGACCAGCACACCATAGGATTCCACGCCTCTGTGGAACTGAAGCAAATGAGCAAAGGGGAAAAAAAGGAAAACCAAGAAACAGACTTTTTTTAACTTTTTTATTTTATTTTTATCATTTATTTGACAGCTCACAAGGAGGCAGAGAGGTAGGCGGGAAGCAGGTTCCCTGCTGAGCAGGGAGCCCGATGGCAGGGTCCGATCCCAGGACCCTGAGATCACGACCTGAGCCGAAGGCAGAGGCTTAACCCACTGAGCCACCCCGGCGCCCCGAAACAGACTCTTAACTATAGAGAACACACTGACGGTTCGCAGAGGGGATGGGGGAAATGAGGTGGGGATGAAGGCAAGCACTTGTGACGAGCCTGGGTGAGCGATGGAAGGGCTGAATCTCTAGACACCTGATACTAAGGCCGTGGGCTAACAAACTGGGATTTAAATAAGAACTTCAACACACACACACACACACCCCTCCCCTTCAGTGTGGTCAGTAAAAAACTTAGAGCCACATTCGGAGCAAGTATATAGAACTTCACACATTTTTTAATTTTGATATGTGATATAAATCTTTTCAAGCTGCCCTAAATC
Source organism: Mustela nigripes (assembly GCF_022355385.1). Classification (NCBI taxonomy): domain Eukaryota; kingdom Metazoa; phylum Chordata; class Mammalia; order Carnivora; family Mustelidae; genus Mustela; species Mustela nigripes. The sequence goes on from NC_081563.1 coordinate 136,125,224, forward strand.
CTCTTAGAGGGGATATAAATAAACATACGTTAAGAAGAAGAATATTAGTCTATAGCTTGTCAAATAGTACTGTTGGGAAAGCCAATCTCATTCGTAGATGACAAGAAAAAGAGAATGACTCTATGCCAAACAGGAAGAAACCAATTAGCACGCCCCCGAAACAAACAGCGATGTTTCAAATGCATACACAAAACAAATTTGCTTTATTTTTCCACAAGCAACTGGCCTCCTGCCTTGGAGCATAGAAGAACCAAATCCTGGATGGGGGTTTCTAAGCAACCTTAATGTTTATTGCAGACTTTTTTTTTTTCCATTAAAAGTTAAAAACTAGGTTGCTTCTAAGGTGGTGAATTATAGATTAAAACACAAAGCTTTTTGATATTTTCAGTTGTTTGACATATTAATACTAGGCACAAACATGATTCTCTACTGAAAACATCAGTGTTGGTTGGGAAGTCAGGCATCTCAGCTTTCTAGAATTTACCCCTCCAGGGGAGTCAGATGATCGCTTCCCTTTATAACCTCTGCAAGGGACCACTGCTGGAAAGGAAAACAGATTTGAGCTAAAACCTCGTCAGAATGAATCACCTTGTTAATCACGATTTTAACCTGACCTCTGGCCACTTCAATTTTTTGTCTTCAGTGCATTCTTTCAGCAACTTCCGGGAAACAAAGTAAGCCTGCAAAGATCACCTTTTTAAAGTTGACATAATCCCAAATACCACTGTGAAAGGAGTAGGAAACCAGACAAGAGGACCAGAATTCTCATTAGTACTCAGCAGCGAATGTTACCTTCAGGCCTCTGTTAAAATAAAATAGATTGAAAACATAATGAGACTATTAGGTCTCCGTTCCATTAGAGACAGGGAATTTTTAAGAAGAAAATTGTAGGGCTGTGAACATAAATGGGAGGTTAATGTGCAGTCCGGGGGCACTAGAAGCCACGCAGTGGTATACCATCATCAACGTTCCCATTTCAATCCGTGGCTCTGGCAACAGGGTCAAGTGTCTTCTTTGCATATAAATGAGAACATATCATAGTTTGAGCAGATACTACAGCAGGGACCTGAGGTTCTTTATCAGCGGAGTCAGACCTGCGGTCTGACTCGGTCAGTTATTACCGTCTGGCCCTCCAAATCATAAAATATCCCACCAAGCCTGTTTTGCTTGAATTCATTTCTCTACTTCCTATTTCCAACGTGATAGCCTTATGTTAAAGAAGTAGGATCCCTGTGGGCTTTCTTGCCCTGCTCTTAAATTACTTCTCCCAAAACAAATCTTCTGAATGTAATGAGAGATAGGAACATGGGTGGCCAAGTGGCAGCTTTAATAAACGGCCTGTTAACAGCCTTGCGGGTGCTGAAGTTTTGAAGCCTCTTAGCGTCCGTATAAGGAGATGATCATTGAGTAGATCAGATTACTGCCCCCTCCTCCCCAACACAGCCACCTTGAACGGAAGAAGAAGAATCTCGCCAGCCTGGAAAAGCTCTTTGGCCTGATCTAGATTAAAATGATGTACAGATTTACATGATCCAGAGAGCTTGATAGAGCATTTCAAGAGGTAGGATAAAATGGCATTTACTTGGAAAATGGACTCTGTGATGAATGACTCAGGGCTCCCGTTTCAAAGAGGGCTCCAAGGCCAGCCAGAAGACACTGAGTATTTTGCTGACTCAGGCCCTGTGCTGAAGCTTTGGCTGCCTCCTCTGGGAGTCGGAGTGTGATTTTATTTGCAAAACAGTAACGATGCATCTTCTCGGGGAGACTGCAAATAGCTAACAATGGCAAACAGTCAAGCCGCATAAGCCAGTATTACTGATCGCACCAATAATGGGCGTATAAATTGCATGACTAGTCCTAGCATCCGACTGTCTGTTACCAAACCACAGACATTCAGTGCCTGCTTTTTTTTTTTTTTAACCACAAATTCATCAGGGACTTCTTTATTGTTTCTCTAATACCTCCTAAAACACAGAAAAATGTGTCTTTACTTTTCATAATGCTGGAGTTAAACACACACACACGCCCATGCATACATACACGAACGCAAAGTGAAGAAAATACAAGTGACTTCAATTGCAAAGTAAAAGGAGAGAAAGACACAAGATGGCTTGTGGCCCCAGCTGCAAGAGAACAGCGCAATCCCAGAGGGCTGAGCAGGAGGAAGGCGAGGCCGGGGGCCTGGAGCAACGGCAAGGGAGAGGGCCCTGGCAGCTGATGAGTGGGCATCTGGAAATAGCGTCATGGGCACCACAGCTGACACTTGTCACCCCCTCCCCAGGGAGCCGCCTCCAGGGGCTGACCCAGCATCATTTACTATCCAGATGAAATGTTAAGACTCTGGCCACGGGAAAGCCCTACCTCTCAGCTCGGAGGGATAAATCAATGGGAACTCGGGCCGGCTGTCACACACTGTGCATTATCACAGCCCAAATCCCTGAGGACCCCAGTAGAGAATTCGTGGGCTGAGAGGGTTCTTTGGCGACACCTTTCCCATAGGGGTCCTAACAGGAGGTCTTTACTACGCGGTCCCTTTTCTAATGGCTAAAGTTAAGAATTGGTTACCGTTGTCTAGTAACACTGAAAGATTCGGGGAGAGGGGACAGTGTCCCACAAATCAGTGATGAAGAACGAGTTTGGGGGAGTGTTTTAAATAATCTCCATGCCCAACGTGGTGCTGAAACTCACCCTGAAATCGAGAGTCTTGTGCTCCACCCACTGAGCCAGGCAGGGACCCCAACAGTGAGTTCATAAGGCCTTGTTTCAGGGATGTGAGGCGGCGGGTGCGGGCGACACAGGGATTTTCATATGTGATGAGCTAATTTCCTCCCTAAGTACCAAGGGACACAAAACCTGCCCAGCCATATCCTCCGTCCCCAGGAACACAGCCGCTCACGAGCTCACACACCCCGCAAGCCCCACAGGTGTCCCACCGGAGACCCAGGGAGCTCTTTGAAATGCGCCCCGTGTTAATAGCGAGTATCTTGTAAAGGGCTGACCATGTGCTAACCACATGGCGTTAAGAACCTCACCTGTATTTGCTCACGGAATCCCCCCCAAACCTAGGAGGCAGAAACTGTCCCTATTCCTTGCCTTACACAAGGGGGGCAGACACAGGCGGCCAGAAGGAGAACCCAGGTCCTGGCGCCCGGGCTGGCGCGCTCTCCTGCCCGGCGCAGTCTTGCAGCACATCCCACCAGGCTGCTTGTGACCACCATGGCTCGAGACAAGAAACGAGACCCATCCGTGAGCTTTCCTTTTTTTTTTTTTTTTTTAAGGTTTTTTTTCTAAATTTATTTACTTGCCCCAGAGAGAGAGCACAAGTAAGCAGGGCAACAGACGGAGACGGAGAAACAGGCTCCCCCCTGAGCAGGGAGCCCGATGCGGGGCTTGATCCCAGGACCCTGGGATCATGACCTGAGCTGAAGGCAGAGGCTTTAATCCACTGAGCCACCCAGGCACCCCGTCCATGATCTTTCTGAGCCCCAACAGGAGCAAGACCATTGTCTAAACCTAAGTGAGTCAAACGGCCCCTCTCGCAGCGATGGTTCTGGCTGCGACTGTGCCGGGAAAAACTGTCAGCCATCTCCGGTCGGCCAGGCCTAGCACCCACCTGATTGTAGAAACAGCTGTCCTGCACCCAAACCCAGGGCCAAGCCCCACTTCCTCCAACCCCCCAATCAGCTCCTGCAGCTACAGGACTGCTCATCTCCCCTCTCCTTCAATGGCACGTGTGTCCATGGGGGCTTTGGCTGGAGGACATTGCCCACAGCTTAGTAGCTTCTGGTAAACCACAGAGCTGCTGGGGCTGGTTGGGAGGAGGCACCAGGGCTCTGGGCACCAAGGAGCAGCAGGTCTTTCCCAGAGGGAAATGTCGGGCCTTTGCAAAGATCTGGATTCCATGGGATCCCATGCACTGCTTGACACATGCCTGGTTTTGTCTTTCCTTCACATGGAAATGCAAAGTTGTAACTGTCACTTGAGAATCCATACCCCTAAGCATCCCTGGGAGAGGAGCACAGGCGAGTGGAGCCAGACTCGAAACACCTCCCCCTCCTCCCTCTCTCCTCCTACCTTCCTCTCTCCTCCCCACCTCCGTCTTCTCTCTCTCCCCCCCTCTCCTCTGCCTCTTCCTCCTCCTCCCTTCCCTCCCTCCCTCCCTCTCCATTCCTCTCCCCCCACCCCATCCCTCTCTCTCCCCCCCCTTTTCCTCTCTCCTCTTCCCGCCTCCTCCCACCCCTCCCCCCTCTATCCCTCTCTCTCTGACCCTCCCCCCTCCCTCTCTCTCCATCCCCCCCTTCCTCTGCTCCCTCCATTTTGCTCTCTGTGTCTCTCCCCACTCCTTCTCCCTCTCCCCCTCCCCCTCCATCCCCCCTTCCCTCTGTTCCTCAGCCCCGAGCCCCCTGCCCCAGAATGACTGGTCCACTTCTGTGCTGGGGGCCAGGCATTCAGGGGATCCTTCCTTCTCTGACACTGCCAGCCAGGCTGTCATACAATTGCCGGTCTGGGAGGGCCCTGGGTCCGCAGGAGGTGGCGGGGAGGGGCGCTTGGCACTGCAGTCACAGAACAAAGCTGCATTCTTACTCAGATCAATGAAAGCAGCAACATTTTCTAAGGCCTTCCTGTTGCCTATAGGTAGGTGAAGAAAGATAAATGTCTATACCTGTATCTACAGATTTTTTTTACATGCTATTGTCATTTATTTGGGGTGACTCGGGAGAGGCAAACAGAGATGATGGGAAGAAGTGTAACACTCCCTGCGCTGGTCACTGTCTGGAGGGGCCACTGGAGACTCCATCTTGCTTTGCTTTGTCTCCCGTCTGGACAGAGCAGGAGGGTCCCAGCGCCTAGCCCCTGCGCCCCTCCGAGAACGAAGGCCACGCGGTGGGCAATCACCAGGGCTTGAGGAAAAAAGAGAGCTATGCAAATTTTACATACACACGAACACACAGACACACATGGATGCGTTTCCTGTTCCCCCAACCCCCAACACACTGGAAATAATCTGTGGGGACCCTATAAACCCTTCCCACAATAAGACCACGCGACTCCCTGCCTCATCAAACATTTATCACGTAGCTCTTCTGCCTCCCACTGCCCTGGGGGAACAATGAGGTAAATATGCCTTCCTCACCCGTGAGGAGCATGGAATCTAATTATCTTCTAGAGATCCTTTGGGGATCTGCTTAATAAATCAATACAAATGATTTGTAATTAGAATATCAATTATTTGTATGCAAATGTGGCCTTCTGGGTGCTCGGGGATAAGTCCTAAGGATTAAAAAAGACTCTCTTCCCCATCCCCCCTCGAATTCTTAATTACATTATTTCGTTCATTCATCAAACATTTATTGAGCACCTTTTACGTGCAGAAGCCGAGACGGGGACCAAGAACCCACCTTCAGTTGCTCACAGGAAGAAGTGAAGAACCAAGGGAGTTCTGGGCAACAGGAGAGCTTGCTTCTTGCGGGGGGGGGGGGGGGGAGGAGAAGGGGGAACGCAATGATCTTCCTCTGCCCCCAAACCTCTCAGCATCCAGCTCGTTCATGGAGACCCTCAACTGAGCAGGCTGCGGCTCCCAAGTACTCGAACCTGAGACTGGAGGGGCACGGTCCTGGGGGGAGGGTCAGGCCCCCCCGACTGCAACCCCCTCCCCCATCTGCAGAGATGTGGGGCGGCTCTGACTCGGGGACCTCCCCAGCCTCCACCGAGGCCAGTGCTGAGCTTCCAGGTCTGCACGGGTTTCAACAAATCCTGTGCACAAGCCGGCCCTGACGCGTCAATGCCTTGTGGCCGCAGATCGTCATTCATTCATTCCATTCATTTCCTCACCAGTTCCTCTGTTGATTGCGGGGCTCCATGACCCTGCCAAGCGCTGGAGGTAGGACGTCAAATCAGAAATGCATCCTCCTCGTGGGAGACAGACCACAGAAGGAGGGGAAAGTGTGGCTGCCATAGGAGCTGGGTTCGGAGAGCCCTGTGGGACCAGCACCCAGGACAATCCACACCCACCCTCTGTTACCTTTTCCCACTCCATCGCCCTGCCTGCCTGTTTTTCTTCAGACGACTCCCTTCCCAAGGTTCATTTTCACTTGAGTACGTCTGTCTCTTGTGCCTAACCATCTGAGAGAGGGCTCCCCACATCTCCAGCACCTGGCAAGATGCCCAATATGCAGGTGTATGCAAGAAGTTGTGTGATGATCATGACAATATCCAGGCTGCCATGGGAAGTCCAGTGCCGGAAAGGACAGCGAGTGCAAAGGGCCTGTGGCAGAGACCACTGGGAATCCTGAGCTTGACCTCACTCCTGCATCAGGGCCCCTGGTTGTGAGAAGTGTGCCTCTCTCCCACCACCCTGCTCCCCTTCATTGAAGCCCTCTTCTCCAGCCTCTCACTTCTCCTGTGCACAAGGCTAAACCTCCGCGCCTTGGCATCCTCATCTGCAAACCAGGGAAAACAACATGACTGCATTGTGAGAATGTCTGAGACGCATGGCGCTCTGTGCACAGTGCCCAGTGCCCAGCATGTGGCACTCGGTCCACCGTGGCTGCGCATGCTGGTTTCACATCAGGCCATTGTCCGGCTGGCTTCTGGAGGAGCTCTGTGAAGAATAAGCTGCTGAATGCGATGTGGGATTTGTGGGGGGGTCGGAGCAGGAGGACCTTAGCGGAAAAACTGGTGACCTCCTAAAATCGTCTGGAGTTTAGTTGATAGCAATGTTCCAGCAACAACAATGTTGCTACCATCGTCATGTAAAATGATGTTAAAATATAACACTGGTGATACTGGCGGAGGGTTAGGCAGATCGCTCTGTACGCCCATTGCAACTTCTCTGGAAAGCTAAAATTACTGCCAAAAACGGGGGGGGGGGGGAGGTGTATTTTAAAACTATATTTTTTAAAGCACAAATTGAAAAAATAAACAAAATCAAAAAGAAAAATATTTTACAAATAATACAATGAAACAATGTAATAGGTCAGTTACTCCTCCGTATAAAAACCTTGGGATAGGCAAGGATATCCAAGGATAAAATCTCAACTCTCGAACATTACAGAAGATCCCGCCTCCCTGGGCCCTTGTGGGCTATGCTTCTCAGTGTCTTGGTCTCCTCATCTGTACAGTGGGGATAAATGACCCCTCCCGATGCTGGGTTGACTAAGTTAACATAGGCAAAGCACTTAGTATAGTATCTACCCACAGTGACATACTCAGTACCAAGGAAGCACAGGTCCAAGAGAGAAGAAGGCACTGCTGGCTTTCAAGATGAAGGGTGGCCTCAAGTCAAGGAAGGCGGCCAACCTCCAGAAGCTGAGCAAGGCATGGAGCCTCCAGATGAACCACATGTGGATTTTAGCCTCTTCAGACCCAATTTTGGACCCGTGACGTCCAGAACTGTAAGATAACAAATCTGAGTTGTTTTAAGCCACAACTTTGGGGTAATTTTTTATAGCACCATAGGAAATGAATACTTAAGCTGATATACCGCCTGACACAGGACAGGAACTAGATATATTGGGGAACCATTACTACTCCCTGCCTTTCCCTAGCAGGTGCTGGCAGGCCACATACCCCAGGGCCTTTGCATGTGCTATTCCTCCATTTTTTTTTCCTTTCCTGTATGGCAAGTTCTTTCTTACAGTCTTTCCAAGACAATTCTCTAAATACTCTCTGAGCACTGACAGTTCCCTCCCAGCCCCCAGAGTAGTAAAGTTCACTGTCTCTTCATAACTTCCTTCTCCTGCAGTTTAGTATTTATCACAGATTGTCGTTATTCTGATGTGGTGTTTCTCCCCCAGCTCCCCTCACTAGACCATGAGATCCTTTGTAGCCAAGGCCAAATGCATCGCTGCAGGATGATGATGATGGGGGATTCTGAAGAAGACCCAGAGACAGGCACAAGGGGTGGAAAGGATTGCTCTTCCCATTGGCAGCCTAGTTCTGCCAGCCCTTGGCTTTCATATGGTAATCTCGGGAATAGACACACTGTGTCCTCTCAGAGGCCTCCAGCACAGGCCAGTCACTCCTACCTCCATGAAGGCTTTCCTCCGAGGTCCTGGGGTCCAATGATCCAGTGCTGTCCACTGCTCCACCTGCTGTAGGTGGAAAGTCCAAGACCAAAGCGCTGGCAGACTCCATGTCTGGTGAGACCCTACTTCCCTTTTCTTTTTTTTTTAAAGATTTTATTTCTTTATTTGAGAGAGAGAAAGAGAGAGAGACAGCAGGAGTAGGAGGGGCAGAGGGAGACAGAGAGAGAGAGAATCTCAAGCAGACTCCATGCTGAGCCTGGAGCTTGACACAGGGCTCAATCCCAGGACCCCCGGATCATGACCTGAGCCGAAACCATGAGTCAGAGGTTCAACCGACTGAGCCACCCAGGCGTCCCCTCGAGACCCTACTTCCTGGTTCACAGCCTGCCATTCTCCTGTGCTCTGAGGCTTCTCTTTAAGGGCACTAGTCCTCTTCATGAGGGCTTCACCCTCACAACCAAAGTTCCTTCTACGCGCCCCACCTCCACCATCCACTGGGGGAATGAGGTTTCCATATAGAAATGGGGGTTGGATATAAACCTTCAGTGTATGGTCTACATAGCACTTATCCTGCTTGAATTGTCAGGGTGTTCTGCATTTGTTGTTCGGTATATTTCATCCTTCTGGAAAATTCTCAGACCACATTAAACATTGCATTTTATTGTTGTAAGATACACAGAACATATACTTGACTAGCTTACCTAGTAATAGAGGCAACTGTACAATGTGTGGTATGGAATACATTCACACTATCGGGCAACCCTCCCCACCATCCATCTCCAAAGTCCTCCTCTTGCAAACCCGGAACTCAGCACCCAGTAAACAATTTCTCCCCATTCCCTTCAGCAGCCTTGGGATACCCCAGTCTCTTCTCTGGCTTTTACGACTTTCCATTACCTGATTAACCATTTCCTTGTGCTAAATTATCTTTGTCAAAATAACTGTCATGGGGCCCGTGGTGTCTCAGTTGGTGAAGTGTCTGCCTTTGGCTCAGGTCATGATCCTGGGATCCTGGGATCGAGCCCCAAGTTGGCTCCCTGCTCATTGGTGAGTCTGCTTCTCCCTCTCCTTCTGCCCCTCCCCCTGCTTGTTCTCTCTCCCCCCCCCCCCCCCCCCCCAATAAATAGATAAAATCTTAAAAGAAAAAATAAAAGCAACTTGTAATTTCTGCTTTCTTGGCTGGAACTTGACTGACATCACTTGGTACTGAGAGTGGTCCCAGGACACAGACCCTTGAAGAAGGTACCCTAGGACTGATGTGGCCACATCCTCCTTCCTCGTGACAGTGCCAGCTGGATGGGATCTCAGCAGGGCTGGGCTGAACTGGGCTCCTTCCAGCTGGCAAGAGCCAATGGTGCACATCACTTCTCAACTATGTCCAGTGACATCCCATACATAAGCAGCTTAAAATCAGTCATGGTGGGAGTGTTTATACCACAGAAATCTGAAACAAGTACAAATCAGAGTTCATCTTTTTTCCAGAGGGCTAGTTTAGCACAGCAAAGTTTCCAAGGGGTCTCCAAGTAATACATGGGGGCATCACTACTCGTTACGTTATCATCCGCATTGGATGGTGACACGGTGCCCACAGAAGGCCTTGAAGAGCTGAGTGGCTGCTATGCCTTCTTAGTTGTGAGGACAGAGGACTGTGGCATGGGGTGGGGGTGGGGAGGCTGTGTCCGAATTCACTGGACTACTACAGAAAGAAAGGGACAAGCTCTTTAAACATGTAGCTTCTTAACTCACCGTCTTTGATTTCTAGCAGCTTTGGTTTTCACCCTTGCTGGAAATCATGCCCCAAATTTAATTAGGCAGGTTGCAGAATTATGACCTTCATAGATTTTCCAATGCACTTCATAGATTTTCCAAAATCTCAAGCGGTACATTTGGATGTCTACTTTGTCTGGCTGAGCTGTGACCTGAGAGCACAAATGTACCCTCACCAGCAGCTGGGGGCCAGGGACACACATGGCGGAACTGGGCTGGGGGAGAAGGAGGTATGGGAGGGACGTGGATGCTTCTCAGTGAGATAATACCTGCGTCCCATGTGAACGCCCACTCCAGTGCGTCCTTGGGAGCAGCGACTCTCAGTGCTCAAGTGGACCAGGTGACACAGTTTGCCGATGACAGTCCTTTTCCCCAGCTATGCCACTGCTCACTCACTGGGTTTATTTATGAAGTGGCCATGGTGTCAGATGTGATTCTCGGCGTGGGCCTGAGAACACGGACTTCCCTCCTCCAGCAGACCTGGCCACTGTCATTGCCGAGTGCCCCAGGTGACCACCGTGGAGACCAGCCCTCACACCTCAAATGGCACCATTTCCTGGCGGAGGGACGGAAGCTAAAGCCAGCGTTAGAAATGGCCAACGTGACCACTGAGACATGCTAACAAATCAAAACAAAACAAAACCAGAATAAAACAAAATAGGACTAATAGACTTATAAAAACAAAAGCAAAAACAAAAAAACAAAAACTGAAATGAAAAATTCCTGGAACAGGTTTATCAGGAGCCTAAAGGAAAATGAGTGACTGGAGAGGAGGTCTGAAGAAATATCCGTGATACGGGATATAAAAATGAGAGATCCAGCTATGACAGAGAAGTAAAGAGATACGGAGAATGATATGTTTTACAGACTTCTCTCTGTTTCTCTTTCTCTCTCTCTTTACCACAGCCCATGGTAATAAATGCACTTTATTTGTGACTCGCTACGCAGATATATGTATAAGTATGTTAATAAATACAACTGAAAGAAAAGTTTTATGAAATAATACAACACGGTCTGATGTCTGCTATTTATTTTCTTTCTCAGTGCTGGTAACAACCTACTAAATTGATTTTATAAGTCACTCTTGGGAAACAACCTAGAGTTTGAATAACATGGGTTCAATAAACTACTAGTCAGACTTCCAGAAGAAAAGAGAAAGAATGAGGCTGGGGCAATATTTAAAAAAGATGTTGTCACACATACTCCAGTATGGATGAACCTGGAGGACGTTATGTTAAGTGAAATTCGGCAGATACAAAAGGACAAATAAATACGGTATGATTCCACTTCTGTGAGGTTTCTAGAATACTCAAATTCACAAAGTCAGAAGGTAGAGTAACCCCTGGTTACTTGGGGTTGCAGGAAGGTGGAATGGGGAGATATTGTTTACTGGGTGCGGAGTTCCAGATTTGCAAGAGGAAGACTTCTGGAGATGGATGGTGGGGAGGGTTGCCCGATAGTGTGAATGTATTCCATACCACACTGGGTAAGGTTACCTCTGTTACTAGGTAAGCTAGTCAAGTATATATTCTGCGTATCTTACAACAATAAAATGCAATGTTTAATGTGGTCTGAGAATTTTCCAGAAGGATGAAATATACCGAACAACAAATGCAGAACACCCTGACAATTCAAGCAGGCTAAGTGCTATGTAGACTATAGGCTGAAGGTTTATATTCCCCTGCTCATTCCTATATGGAAACCTCATTCCCCCAGTGGAAGGTGTTGGGAGGTGGGGCGTGTAGGAGAAACTTTAGTCATGAGGGTGAAGCCCTCATGAAGAGGACTAAAGCCCTTGGAGAGAAACCCCAGAGCACAGGAGAATGGCAGGCTGTGAACCAGGATGTAGGGTCTCACCAGACATGGAGTCTGCCAGTGCTTTGGTCTTGGACTTCCTGGTCTCCCGAACCGTGAGAAATAAATGCTGTTACTTAAGCTATCCATTCCATGGCGTTTTGTTACAGCAGCCTGAATGGGCGAAGGCAATAAGTAAAAGCACACATCATGGTAAAACTGCAGAACCCCAGGATAGGTGGGAAAACAGATTATCCTTGAAGGTATGATGGGGAGATCGTGTCTGAATCTCCAGTAACAATGGTAGCTGGAAATGCGTGAGTGAATGGTATCTTTGGGGTGTTGAGAGAGACCTGTCGGCTTTAGTAAACTAGCCAAGGGCAAAATAAAGTGATTTTCACATTAACAAAAACTGAGAGAGTTTGGCCCAGCAAACCCTCAATGAAATAGAATTTAAAGAATGTACACATTCTTCAGGCACATGGAATGTGATCCTAGTTGTTCTGAGATGCAAGGAGAAAAGATGGACAAAGAAATTGGTAACTATGTGGTTGCGTTTAAACTAACATCAATTATATAAAACAATATAATAATGACTCATGAGATGAAAAGATTAAACCTGAAATACACCATAATTAAGGCATATAATTTGGGGGATGGGTGTTTAGAGGTAAAGAGTCCCAAAGTCCTTGTATTTTAAAGAAGCATGGTAAAGACATTTTAAAAATCGGACTTTCATAAGTACATCGCAGTTTCTATGGTAATCATGAAAACAACAGAGATAGTGTCTAAGAGTCCTAAGGAAGAAAGGCGAGGAAAAAGAAAAAAAAAAGACATGGCAAATAGCACAAAATAAGGTGGTAGAAATAAATGCAGACATATTAGTAAATATAATAAGTGTAAATGTACCAAATGCTCTAGCTAAAAGACAAAGATTATCTTTAAGAAAACTTATTCATTATGAAAAAATTCAAGTATACCGAAAAGTAGAAAGAATAGGACATAGAATACCCAGATGCCAACCACCGTAGAGTCAACATTAACTACCTGCTGTTTGTTTTCTCTCTGTAGATGTAGGAGATGATTAGAGCACATGTATTTTTTAAAAGATTTATTTATTTATTTGAAGGAAAGAGAGAGAGAGCAAGCGAGAGCACGCAAACACGCGAACACACACTAGGTGGGGGGAGGCGCAAGGGAGTCAGACTGTGTGTGAGCGGGGGCTTTGTGTCATGGCTCTGAGATACCATCTGCGCTGAAATCAAGAGTTGGTCACTTCACCACTGAGCCACCCAGACTCCCCTTAATAATACATACTTTACAAACATTACATAATGACATACTATTTAAGCAGCAATAATGAGGTAATGTTCACTCCGGAGGCCAAGCAGATTTGGGTTCCCAGCAATTTTTAATTACAGTTTATTTGTGTGGTTATTTTTTCAGAGGCTGGCTCCCCAGCAGGCTCTAGGGAGAGGATCGGAACCAGGTCCATTTCTCTGATCATTGTATTTGTAAATGTTTGTTGCGTGGATGAGTAAAGGATGCAGCATAGTGCTTGCTACATAGTAAACATTTGATAGAGAGTAGCTTTCATTACATTCCATGGTGCTATTACTGAAAGTGTTCAGCAGAGTGGCACAAAAGCAGCAAGAAATAATTGGTAGCTTCCTGTGTATTTATTGTTTGAACACGTCACGTTGCCTAGCACACATCATTCACTTATAAACATGCTTATGATAAAACTTTGTCTCACAGTCTCTGCCAGTGCCTGGCAGTACGTAAGCAAGGGCAAAGTGGAATTTTCTTCTTTTTATTATTATTGACTAAAGCACTTTAACAACGGCTGGCCCGCATGGCCATGAGTAAATAACCTTCGCGACGCCTGTCCTCGCTTCTGAGCATCCCAGACGGCCCCGCCTCCAGACCTGCACGACGCCCCGCCCCCTGCCACCCGGTAGCCCCGCCCTTCGGCCCGCGCCGCGCCTGCGCAGAGCTCCGGGAGGGAGCTCCGCGCGCGCAGCTTCCCGCCGCCCGAGCGCGCGCAGGGCCGAGCCGGCCAGCCCGCTGCGTGCGTGCGTGCGTGCGTCGCTGCGTGCGTGCGTGCGTGCCGTGCGCTCGCCGGGCACCGCGGCCTCGCCCTCGCCCTCCGCCCCTGCGCCTGCACCGCGTAGGCCGCCCCCCCCCCCCCCGCGCGCGCACCCCGTAGACGACCCCCGCCCGCGTCCCGGCCGGCCCCCCCTTTCTAGATTTAAAGGGGGCGCAGCATTAACGCCTCCTGCCTCAGGTGACCTCTCAGGGGGTCCCCCGGCAGAGGTGCCCCGCCGCTGAGGAACATGGCGAAGGTGGAGCAGGTCCTGAGCCTCGAGCCGCAGCACGAGCTCAAATTCCGAGGTAAGCCGGAGGCCCGCCATGTTCGGCCGCGGGCCCGGCCCGGTCGCCCCGCGCCCCCGCCCGCGCTCGCAGGCACCGGCGGCGCGGCGGTGACGTGGGTGCCCGCCCGGCCCGCGGTCCCCGCCCCGCCCCGCCCGACGGCGCGCCCGCCCCGCGCTCCGAGCCCGTCGGGTCGCCGGGCGTCCCGGGCCCGCGCCTCGCCCCCAGGCTCCCCGCGCGCGCGCGCGCCGGGCCCTCGAGGCCCTGGGAGCGGTCACCGTCCAGCGGGGGGGTGGGGTGGGGTGGGTCCTCGGGCCGAGCTCACGCCGCCCTCCGCGGGGCCGCCCCGGGGCCGCCGCCTCCGGGGGGCGGGCGGCGGACACCTGCAGTCGTCCCCCGTCACACCTGCGTTCCGCGGCGGCGGGGCGCTCACGCCGCTCAAAGGACCGTTTTACGCACTTGTTTACTGCGTTCCTGCAGGAGAAGGGAAGCTCCATGAGGACAGGACCTGGCCGCTGGTCTGCCGGGCGCCCAGCGCGCTTCAGGAGCCCAGTGAACATCTGCTGCGCAAGCGAATGGAAGCGCTCCCGCAGCTGTGCTGGGACAGGGCTTTGCTTGCCTTCTGCTGGCCTCCTGCTGCCCGTGGCCCACTTTCGTGCGGCCGGGGCATGCGGGGGGCCGCCGGGGCGGAGGTCCTTCCCCCTGCCAGAGCAGCCTGGACCCAGAGTCAGGGCAGGCCCAGTGTGCCACCTGTGCTGGTGGCAAGCCAGGGCCCTCCGGGAAGTGCAGTTTTATACTTTTTATGGTTTTCTCCCCTGTCTTCCCCACTGAAGTGCCAGCGTCAAGGGGCAGTGGGGACCACGTCAGACTTTCCCAGTCCTTTAAAAACATGTTGAGTAACCGTGTAGTAGGTATTTGCTTGGCACTGGAGAGACAAGGAACGACTAAGAGACAAGTCCCCTGGCATCATAGAGCTTACCTTCTCCTGGGGGAGGCTGGGCGGCGGGCAGATCCGCAAACGAGAATATTTCAGGTAGTGGTAAGTTCAGTGAAGGAAGTACACCAGCTGATGTGATGAGAGTATTCTTAGCGTGGGATGGCCGGGTCTGCAGGGACCGGGGGCACTTGGCCCTCGGCAGGTGCTCGGTAGATGTCTGTGGGATGAGTGCTGGCCAGAGTTTATATGTATTGGCAGGAGTAGTATAGGGTGACTTACCCAAAGTTACCCAGTTGGCAACGTGGCACATTGGAACTCAGATTTTAGGGCTCACACTCTTCAACACTTAAGCTGTCTGACCCCTGGGACATAATCCAGAACTGTGGCTGTCACTTTGCCTCCTGAAGTAACAATGTGAAATGCCTCCAAATGGTATAAAGAACTAAAGGTTTTCCAGTGAAAACAAACAAAAAACCCCCACAGACCTAACCAGATTGTAGTTCTATGACAGTACTTTGGCTTGGGTGATGCTCTCATGGCCTTCTCGTAGAGCAGCCAGCCTGGGAAAGGAATCCAGGTAGCGAAAGTGAGGGTGGAGGGCGACGGTTTCCACTTGAATTACCCAAAGTTCTCTACCCCAGAAGCATGGTTGAGCCACTCCTGAGTACTGGCAGCTTTCATTCATTTAGTTCACAAACATTTACTGAGTGCCTGTTCCACGTGTCCGATACTAGGGAAGACGGATTACATTCTCCCTCAACCCTCCACCCCAGAACTTAAGTGTCAGGAAGGAGGCACGTGACAGAATCCTCCAGGACAGTGCAGTGATAGAGGGTAATCACAGTGCTTGGAGAGCAGTAAGGTCAGTTCCTAAAAAGGTGTCATTTGAGCTGAGTTTAAAAGTCAAAGGAAACGGACTAAAAGAAGAAATGGTGGGGAGTATGTCAGGCAGAGGAAATCCCACGGCTGGAGGCAAGAAGACTGAGATGACTGATGCCACTAGTGGTTCTGAACGACAGCAGCAAAGAGCCTTTGTTGGGGTTGCAAGGCAAGGTAGGAGGTGAGGCCAGCTAGCAGATAGGAGTATGATCCCAGGCCTTCTGGGCACAGATACAACCAATATCCAAGTTCAAATTGTTTCTTTTCCTTAGCTAGTCTTTCCTTCATTGATACCCACCTGCCAGTACATATACTCCTCTAATATTATTTTATGGGAAGAGGTACTGACTTGAGAAAACTAAAGTTTTGGTACCAGTTCTTTCATGTTTGACTTAGGGCTGACAGCTTCATTCCTCAAGGTCGCATCATTCTTCAGTCCATGGCGATGGAACTTGCATCTGCCTTGCCCCCTGTAGGAAGTTTTGTAGGAGTGATAGTGTGTGGCTGTTCAGCAGCTTTGTAAATGCACAGTATTAGACAGAAATTGGTGGTTGTATTTAGACAGCTGGTTTCATCATTCAGCTCCTTTACCTGAGGGGTAAAGCAGAGAATTGTGATCTTGCTGTCACTGGGTTGGCCAAAATAATGATGGCCAAAGTCACTGGATATTTTTGCTAGGGAAGTGGTCCAAGAGAAGTCATGGTGTCAAACTGTTGAAAGCTGTTGGCTCCTGACTTGAGAAGAGGCCTCTGCAGGCATATGTAAACTGCTTTATGAGATGGTTTATTTGTTTCAAACTGAGCGCTAAGACAAAGCAGAATAGAGGCTCAGTACTCTGGCTTGCTGTGTAGAGTTCATTCATTTTAGGATGAGAGCTGCCACGTTTAACTGATCTCTTCCAAGTTACTCATGGTGACGACTCTGACTTCAGGTAGTTCACTTAGATGAATCAAACCTGCGAGCTAACTTGGTAAGAAGACAATAATTAAAACGTCTAAAATAATGCAACTTACCATCTAAAGGAAAAAACTTAATTGTGTTTTAAAGGGAAAAAAAAGAAGCATCTTCCAAATGCAGCTAAAGATGATATGGGGTTCTATATGTTGGATTCTTTTTCATCTTGGGCATATGGTGTGCTTGTGTTGAAGTCAAGGATGTCACGGAGAAAAAGCGAACGCAGACTTATGTGACTTTGTTCGGACTGCTAGAAGGTGCCAGGCTGTATTGTGTTAAGTATCAGAAAAGAAGCATGACACCGTGACATGTGGCCTGGTGAAATAATACTAGCTCTTCAGGGGGCGGGGTGCTTCTGAAAGAGTTAAAGGTCTTTGGAAACCTTTGAAAAGTTTGTTTGCTGGCGTTACTCTTCCTGTTGCTCTCACGTCTTCCAAGGCCTAGCCCTTGCTTTCCCTTGCATCTTCTGACCTTGAGGTTCTACTTGTTGCCCAGCTCAAAGACCGCGTTCTGAGTGAGTCACTTTCAGCGCATTTTGTGTCTGTTCTGTTCTTTCTCCTCTCTGTCCGCTCCTATTAGAGTCCGTCTGTGGTAAATAGTATGTCTTGTGTTTTTTTTGGTCATCGTCTGAGACCCAATCCTTCTTCACGTTCTAGCACCTCCTTTCTGCCCATGAGGCAGTCACGTGACTGCTCGTCAGGTGAGAGTGGCGTGTCAGCATCCTCATGAGCTGATTCGTTGAGGTTTAAACCCACCGTGGACCTTTGCTTTATTTTGAGACGAACCCAGTGGCCTTCAGGACGTCTTACTGTTGGTCAGTAGGGATAGCACCAATGGATTGGTGTGGTTGATGACCAGTTTGGGGAGAAAATAGGAACTAGGGTGCTGAAGACGGAGGTCAGGTTAGTGACACTCTCTTGTGTGTGAGGAAAGCATGCTTGGAATCATTAGTTCACTCCCTTAAGTTAATGTGTAATTTAATATTGTCTAGGAAGCTAAAAAATATAAAACCCTACAGATAGAGTCCGTTCTGTGCAGTAATTATCTTTCAGATGCTAAGTACAGCATTAATTCTTTAGCTTTAGTATAGCACTGATTTCCTTAACATTTCATGAGCACATAGAACAGACTGTGTTTTACAGCACAACAAAATGTCAGCAGTGTGCTTAAGATTCTTTATGGTAGTGGTTTAAATCCATCCTGAATAGATTATCTTCATTTATTTAATTATTAACCAGCTTGCTCATCAAAAGCAAGTGGCATTAAATTTACTAAGCTTTAATCAAACTTAAATCTTCTTAGATTGTCCTGTTTACTTCTGAGTTTATGTTCCTGGGAAAAAAATGTGAATCAAAAGTTAATAAAAGTTTCTTTTATAAATTAAATAAATAAATAAATAAATAATAAAAGTGAATAAAAGTTTCTTTTATTCACTCGCTTACTTCTCTTCTTCACAGTTAACTCCTTAGGGGGAGAAATGGGTGGATGTGGCCATGGACTGTTCCAGAAACATCTGGAACAGATGTTCCTTGACGAGTATGATTGTGACATGTACCATAGTTCTCTTCATGATTGCCTGGTAGTAGCTTTGCATCCGTGTGTGGCTTTATTAAAATAAGTCTGAATGGATGCTCATCAAAGGGGTGAATTCTTAAATATTATTAACACTGTCCTTTATTTATTAAAATTATATAGCGTTCTTTTTTCCAGTGCTGAGGAGAAAATACTGAGAACTTTGACCCTGCAGTATCACCACTTGGTAGTTGAAAATTAGGGAGGAGTCAAGGGAGTAAACTCTTCTGGTTATCAACTTAAGTACTACCCTTAGACTCAAATTTTAAGACCTGAAACTTGAATTTTTACATAAGGGATTACTTCCGAGATTGGTTCATCCATCCCCTGTTTGTATTTGAAAAATTTGCCGTCTGAAGGATGACCATGATTTGGAACAAACGAGCACAGCTTTCAGCAAGATGACAAGAAAGATGAACACAAGGAGCGCTGAGTTCCATTAGTCCAGACAAGGCTGCCGTAGAGTGTCTTTAATAAAATAAAATAAAAGCCTTCTGCGCAGTTATTTTGCAGCAGGGATTGTGTTAAAAACAAAGTCACATTATGGTTTCCAGACTGGCTTCCTCGTTTTCTGTCATTTTCGGCCCCTTTCAGGCTGTCATCAGCTTAGCACATCTAGGATTGCTTTGGCCCTTGCTCAGTGGATCTGTGCTGCCTTTGAAGTTTTTACCTGAGACCTGGGCTGCTGGCTTTACAAAAACAAAGAGTTGTTTAAAGAGCTTTGTTTATGGAAACAAAGTTACTGAACTTGACAGACATTTTAAGATTAGTTTAAAAAAAATCAGTGTGGCAAAAAAGTATATCTAGACTATCTCTTTTTCAAAATGTTAAATGTGTTAACAGAAGCCGTTGATGTCTAGGTACAATGCCTTAAAGTGCTTTAGCATTTTCTTCCTTACATGGAAAAGAAAAATCATTGAGAAAATGCCATAGTCCCATGGGAAACAGTCTTGAAGTGCTTTCTTTTAATAACATTTTAGCATTAATTGCACAAAAGTGTAAAGCTCTGGAAACTCCTGCTTAGAATTTTCCTTTATCCTTTCAGAGGGTTGTCGTCGGGTTTTGACTGGTGGCTTAGTATTTCTTTTCATTAGTGTTAGATAATGTCTGCAGTTAGACCTCTGGCTTGTGTGTTTGTGTACATGGCCATCTGGGTACCTCAAGTATGGCCCGTGGGTACACATTCCTACCCATAACTCATTGTGTGTTTGAATTAGTATGCATGGGCAGTTTGGCAAGCTCCTACAACATTAGCCTATCTGCGAAGGGTGGTTAGGGAAATAAATAATTTGGAGGAGAGAGAAACTGTTGTTTGTGTCTTTTGGATTGTACTTTAAGGCAGTGGAGTGGACCCCTGGACCATTTGCCTAGATTTGAATTGCTTGTGGTGTGGCTTGGGACCTTTAGAGCTGAGCTGCTCAGGTTGTCTCTACAGGCTGGAGGGCGCGCAGAGAATGGAGTGGAATAGAAAGCTGAACCTAGGGAGTGGGAGCGGAGGGTTTAGTTGTAAGGGGCCAAGTGGTAGACTCCCCCTGGGTTGGATCTGGAGCTCAGAGCAGCAACTGTGGTAGTGTGTTGAGGTTCATTTGGAAAGAAGAGGTAGGGAAGAATGAACATTTCTAGAAGATAGATGTTTACCCAGACGGTAGTCCACAAAGTGTAGGGACTGTTGTAGATGCTTTTTGTTCTTTACCTTGTTTATTAACCTATGGCATAATCTGGTAAGGTCAGTTACTCAGTCGTTAGACAACTGGCCCCTGAGTGAGGTTATAGTGGCACATGGGGGTGCGTGGGTTTAACCCTGGTGTCTAGCACCAAAGCCCATTTCTTTCCGGTATATCGCTGTCATTTCTTCAGTGTAAACTTACAAAGGGGTTCATTCTTGGAGGACGAAGGCAGAAAATTCATAAGTATTAGTTGCTGTCATTAATTAATTAATTTAAAAGATTTTATTTATTTATTTGAGAGAGAACGCGTGCATGCATGTGCTGTGGAGAAGCAGACTCCCCCCTGAGCAGGGAGCCTGATGTAGGGCTTGATCCCCGGACCCTGAGATAATGACCTGAGCTGAAGGTAGACGCTTGACTGACCAAGCCACCCAAGCGTTCCTCTTTGTGGATTTTTTTTTAAATGAGGGATTTTGTACCATATTCTTAAAAAAGTTCATATTGATGACGAATGCTTTGGAAGCATTCTTTGGTTTACCTTGTGAATGTTCACTTTTTATATCAGATTTTGATGGTGTTTCATGATTCTGTATATTTAGAAAACATTAGCTTTCAAGTAATTTGCAGTCTGTTATTGAGTCTTTGGATGGTGGTGTGAAATGTACGTGTGATAGGGATGTCACAGGTTTGCAGGTTTGTGAGGGGGGAATTAGAGAAGTTCAAAGGGTGTTTATGAAGGTAGGAGTATCTAACATAAATGACCTTTATAGATGCCACCTTAAACTTTACAGGTAGGGCTGCAAAACCCTTAGTCCAGAGTTTTTCTGATAGGCCCCTTTCTTCAGCAGGAAGCAAACAGCATAAGTTAATATATTACGAGGGATTTCTCAAGTGCTGGAAGAGACTAACCCAAGGTGTGTAACAAAAAGTGCTCTTTTATTCTGTATGAGGTAGTCTGGACGACCCTGTTCCCCCAGGGGTAACCTGCAAAACTTACGAATCCGACTGGAGGGGGTTTAGAGACAGTCATAGACATGGTGATTGTGTGCATAACAGAAGGTCATCCAATTGTGAATATTTTGGGTTCCTTCTTCCTTTTCCACAACTCATCCTTTGAGGTTTTCTTAATGGACAGACAACCCCTTCTTGTCCAGTGGAATAAACATGACTGATTCCGGGTTGGTTCTGTTACCGCCTACCGAAAGTTTCCTCTGGGCCAGGCATTGGGTTAGGGACTGGGGCGGAGTCCTGGCTGTGAAAGCACCCAGCTACTAGGTGGTAGAGGGGAAGGAGACAGTGGGGACAGGACACTTATGTGTTGTCCCCAGTTGGGGGCCTAGAAAAAGCTGTGTTCTTTGGGATTTCAATCTCATGGAAAGGAGATGTGAGATGTTATGACTCAGTGGGCTTATGCTGTGTGCTAGGCATTTTTCTAAACTTGCTCATTTATTTAATTCTAACGACAGGCCTAGGGAGTAGACAGTTAGATTCAGGTTCATAAACCTGCCTTAGAGGTGGAGCTGGGTTTGGAACCAAGGTCTATCTGACTACAAAGCGCATGTCCGTTATCACCATGTTGGCACCATATCTTCCCTTAAACCATGTGTGGGGGCATGGCTGACTATGAAGGCCCTAGATTTTCTGATTTATTATGTTGTTAGGAAGATGAAAAAAGGACTGGAAATAGGACAGTGGGAATCCAGAATAAGTGAAAGAGAAATGAGGGAAAAAGAAAGGAATGATACTGGACCGTAATTGTAATCCAGTAATGACTTCCGTGGCATCTCTGATAGGGCTGCCACAGAGTACAGGGCTGTTCTGTAACTTGAGAGCGACTGACTTTCCTGACTCTACCACTTCTTTTTTCCCTTAAGAACTTCTGTTCTAACTTGATGACTTCTGATTGTGTCATTAATTTATTGGTGTTGAAAATTATGTGCTAATGTCGCTGTACCTTCCCTTTTGCCTACTGGAAGTCCTTTATTTTCTTAGTGCCTGGAGACCCCAGATGATGTCACTTGACTAGGGGACAAGTGTAGCCTTTTGTTTCACCATTCAGCAGTAGAGAGAAGGTAAGGAAAGGAATGGTACCTATCTCAGAAATCCTATTATCACCGTCTCCGGTTTATTTTTTATTATTTTTTTAAAGATTTATTTATTCATTGCGGGGGGAGGGAGGAAGGTCAGAGGCTTATTTGAGGGAGAGAAAGAGAATCTCAAACAGCTCCATGCTAGCACAGAACCAGAAGGTCTCAATCCCACGACTCTGAAATCATGTCCTGAGCTGAAACCAAGAGTCATACACTTAACTGACTGCCCCAGCTAGGCGCCCCACCATCTCTGGCTTAGAATTGAGAGAACGTAGGCCCCAGACTTGGCGAAAGGTGTAATTTGTACTGAAGTCTTTCAGCCTGCAAAGCATGTGTGCCCGTTATTACAAAGGGAGACTTTGTGCCTGCCCTTGCTGTCACTTGGAGACACTCAGCTGGGATCACTGGCTTTGATTTCATCTTCTGTTGGGGGAGGATGCTTGAACTGAACATCTCTTGGTGTTCCTTTCAGCTCTAGCCTTGAGAATGTGCGATTAAAGTTTATTTTAGCTGAAGAAAAGAGTTGGAAAGCTCCTTGAAGGCAGAAACTGGGGCTTGTATTTCCCGTAGAATCCACCAGTGCTTTGTACTGTCAGGCACCTGAATATTTAATTAACAAACCCTCTTTTTCTGTTTAAAAGCTCATTCCATTGACCTTTCCTGAGTATTCTTGGGGATAGTCTCATCTAGTTTTTTCTGCTCTCCTCAAATTGTGTATCATTTGCATATTTTGTTTATGCCTTACTCTCGGGTGCTTCATTTTTTAAATGTTTTATTTTTTCTTCTAGAATGCAAACTCCTTTAGGTTCTGTTTCTTTAGTTTTTCCCAGTAGTGACTAACAGAATGTGTCTTCTTTTTTTCCAGGTACTTTTTAAGGACCACCCGCCCCCAGTTTTGGGGAGCAGTTTTAGACTCACAGTAAAATAAACAGTAAGGTAGAGGTTTTGGCTATACCCTTTGTTCCCTCGTGCATAGCCTCCCCGGGTGTCAGTGTCCCCTAGCAGAATGGTACATCTGTTATGACTGATGACCCATCATTGTCACCCACAGCACGCCGTGGTCAGTAGGGTTCGCTCTCAGTGTCAGCTGCCTTTGGGTTTGGACACATGCATGGTGACAAGTGTCCACCATCATCATATCATACAGAGTATTTTTGCTGCCCTCAAAATCCTGTTCTCCACCTAGTCACCCCTCTCTCCTCTACAACCCCTGGCAACTACAGATCTTTTTACTGTCCCCGTAGTTTTTTTTCTTCAGAACGCCATAGAGTTGGAATTGGGCAGACTGTAGCCTTTTCAGACGAATATCTTTCACTTAGTAATGAATGTATTCTTTTCTTATCCTTTTCTTCTGCTAACTCCAAAGAAAGGATACAACCGTGGACATGGTCATCTTTTAGTGTTTGGTATGACCGTTTGAAATAAAAGCATACGTAAGAATAAAAAGAGTGATCTGCTGAAAAAAACCAGAGGTTTGTCCTTGTGGAGGCTTATTTGAATTCTCATTCTGCTGGTTGAATTGATTTGTCGGCGTATAAATGTATCCTGCTGGGCTGCTCGGAGATCTAGATCCGTGCTTTTTGACCTTTTTAAAGTCAGACGCTGCTTTACTAATTGGATGAAGGAAAGCCATGAATCACTCCTTAGAGAATCTGCAGGTGTCCTCATTCAGAACTTCCTCCTGTGATTTGGGGACAGAAGGATCACAGTTACCGTGGGTGTCTAGCTGACCTCTAATCTCACTCAGAACAGCAGAGGTGGAAAGAACATGAGAGGTAATTTAGAGAAGTCCTGAGAAAACTTCCAACGTTCATTTGAGTCGTCTTATTTTATATTGTCACTAGGTGTTAAATGACTGCCTGTGCTGCCTTTTCCCTTCAAAGCAAGATCATTTCTTTTTTTTCTGTACATATCCCGCTCGCTGGCCCTGAGCGCAGAGCCCGGCCAGTCAGCGGTCATCAGTAAGCCTCTGACCTTGGACTGCTTCCGGAGTCCTGATTGCCCTCTCTCCACACTCCCTTCTCGTTCCCTCGGGTCCGGACAGGCTTCTGGAGATCGCACTCTTCCTACCTCTTCTGACCCACCCCTGGCTCCTGCTGTTGGTGCCTACGACCCTCCTTACCACGGAGCGCTCACGCCTGTCGTCTGTCTCCGTGTCCCTGGCTTCCGGGCACCCTGTGGCGCTGACTGGTGCTACCCCGCCTCTGATGCTTTTCCGTCCCATCCCTCGTCCGTGGGGGCTCTCTCTGCCTTGCTGGCCCCTTTCGCCCACCCCTCAGGGAGTCCTTTGGTAGTGCAGAGGGCTACAGGGTTTCCTTCTCTGCCTCTCCTCACTTTTCTTTCTCAGGTTCCCTCCCTCTGTCTTCACTTTTCCCCGTTGGGGGTCTCTTCTGCTGGCATTTACAGATGACCCCAGGCCTGGCCCGAGCCCATACACAGGGCTGTGGGGCCCTCAAGTGCAGCAGGCCCCGTAGCGCCCTCCCCGCTCCCTTCGCTTTTCCCCTTCCCGTCTCTTCCGCAGCGTCTCTGTGAGCAGGGCCCACGGCCACACAGTGGACCAGTTCAGTGACTCAGAGAGCCCGTGACTCAAATCTGCCCCTTCTTCCCTGTCCCCTCTGTGGCTGCCTCATTTCCCCCTGGATGACTGTAATAGCCTCTTGACTGGCCTTGCTGTGTGAGTCCTCTCTCTTCTCTCCATAACAACGAGTTTCAAATATGCAAATCTGAGCTCAGCTCTTGCTTGCTTAAAATCGTTAAATGTCTCTCCATTGTCAAAGAAGTTTAAATTTTTTTAAAGATTTATTTATTTATTTTAGAGAGAGAGGAGGGGAGAGAAGAAGTGGGGGGAAGGGCCGATGGAGAGAGAGAAGCAGACTCCCCGCTGAGCACAGAGCCCAATGCTCGATCCCGGGCTCGATCCCACAACCCTGTGATCATGAGCTGAGCTGAAACCATCCAGATGCTCAACCAACGGAGCCACCCAGGCGCCCCTAACAAAATTTTTTTTTAAGATTTTATTTTTAAGTAAACTCTACACCCAACGTGGGGCTGGGACCTACAATCCTGTGTGTGGTCAAGAGTTGTGTACTCCACTGACTGAGCTGGCCAGGTGCCCCTGAAGTTTGAATTTTTAAACAAGACCTGGAAAATCACTTGTGCCTGTTGCCTTTGATCACCAGCATCGTCTTTGCTTCGCCCGTGTTCCAGCCTTTCTTCCTTCCTAGTCCTAGTGTTGCGTAGAGGTGTCCGCCACATAGAACAAGTGTGTTCCTCCTCCTGTCTGCTGCTCCTCCCACTTCCCTTCAGGGCTCAACCCCGCTTCATTCAGTTCTTGAGGTCGATGTCCTGTTGCTCTCTCCACTCTCATGTGTCTGGGTCCATACCGCCTCACCTTTCTTAGTAAGGTGTGGTTGGTTTCTTTTTTTTTTTAATAAGATTTTTTAAATTTTTATTTATTTATTCGACAGACAGAGACCACAAATAGGCAGAGAGGCAGGCAGAGAGAGAGAGAGGAGGAAGCAGGCTCCCCGCTGAGCAGAGAGCCCGATGTGGGACTCGATCCCAGGACCCTGAGATCATGACCTGAGCCTAAGGCTGAGGCTTAACCCACTGAGCCACCCAGGTGCCCGTGGTTGCTTTCTTGACTCCCTTCCTCATTAATCAAGAAGACCTTTGCCTTTTTTGGACCATGTCTTTTGTCCCCAGATTCCCGTGCCTTGCACTGTGCATGGCACATGGCAGAGTCTCCGGTCATTCATAGTGTCTGGGTGGAAGAAGACTGAGTGAGGAGGGAAGTGGAAAAGAGAGGCGGGGACTCTGTGTGGAGAGGAACGGAGACCCACAGGACAGCGGGAACAGCTGATCCATGTGGACACAGCGCCTTCCACTTGGAAATACGTAAGGGTTTTCTACCCCGCGGGCACTTGGCTCTCTGCTGCAGACTTCTCTTCTCACCCATCCGTGCCTCCTGTTTCGGAGCCAGACCGGCTTCTCACCCTGCGTTCTTGACCCATTCCTTTCCCATCACATACGGTATCTCGCTCCACTAGTCAGCCTGCGGTGGGGTCTCAGATTTCTCTTCTGCTTCACTCCCGCCCTGTGCCTACAGATAGACTGGTTTCCCCTTCCTGAAAAGAAACCGCATGCCCCTAGACCTTCCCCCACTGAAGGGAATGCCCAGTCTTCCATCACAACTACGTTTCTGGAAACAGTGAGTCTCAGTTACTGGTTTACATCTTCACTGTCCTTGGAGTTCTCAGGCCTCACCCTCCGCGGACACCATTCGTAGTTCAGCGGGTTTCTGTCTGCGACACTTACTGTTGACTCCCCTGGTGAACTGCCCACCTCTTTATCATTTATTTTATTGGGTGTTGACATTGCCTAGGCTCTGTCCTCCGTCTTCCCCATTGAAGTGCCATTCTCTTCACGGTTTCTCACTCACAGTGCCTTCAGCTGTCACTTCTGCAGAGAGAATTTCCAAGTCTGTATCTCTGAGCAGGTCTTTTGATCCCTGCCTGTCTGGTTGTCATGAAAGCACCTCAGACTCCGCATTGTCCATACTGCTCCAGGATTCATCCTCAGTTCCCACGGAATGTGCCTTTTCTATCTTGGGAATGGCCCTTGCTCTGTGCTCGGTTGTCCGGAAGACCCAGACTCATCTCTCACTCCCCCTTCTGCACCTCGGTACCCTCTGCACCCCTGGGCTGCTTTTATCCCCACTGCCCTGTCCTGCAGGTAGGCCCTGTCACGGTCACTGCCCGTCTCCCTGCCCGTTTCTGCTCCTGCCTTCTTCCCCCGCCTTTCAGGATCTCCTGTGTACAATATTCAGAGCTGTTTTTCTAAAACAGAAGTTTGATCATGTCATTTCTTTATTTTAAAGCATCCATTGGCTTCCTAGATCTTACAGGTTAGCGTTCAGAATTCCTAGGCCAGGATCAAAGCCTTTCAAAATTGGGCCACACTTTTTCTTTTTTAAACAGTGTCAACTTTCGTTTTCCATCTTAAACGACTGTAGTATTTATAAGCTGTTTAGAGTAAGAAAGGCATGTGCAAATATGTCTTGTTTCTGGTTTTTACTACATGTGGTCAGTGCTGTGGAGGCAATGGCTGTTTTCAGAACCCACGTCGGAAAAGAGAGACCTGTTTTTGTTTTTTTTAATCTCACACCTATCTTCCTAGAACTATTTTTAATATTTTTCCTTTCATTTCCTCATGCTTCTGTGCATTTTTCAGCTTCATTCACTTCCCTAGTATCTCTCTGTGCCCCTGTGATGTCCCCTGTGAAGGCCCCACTTTGATCACACCACACACACCACATGAAGCTCTCAACGGGGCTTCCCTGCAGCTCAAAAGGCGCTCCTTCATCTTTTCAGACTCCAGGACTTCCTTCAGTGTTCAGGCCCCCACCCTCCCTGCCCTCCTGTTTGACACAAAGCATTCTGTATTCATTTTAATGCAGCATTCAGTACAATGAAGAGGTAGTGTGTAGCCCGCCAGTTCAGAGCTGAGCTCGGGGTCAGACTGGTTGGATGTGAATCCTGGACCCGTGACCTGAAAGTCACGTGACCTTGGATAAAGTCTGAAACTTCTCTGTGCCTCACAGTCTTCACTATGGGACATGTTAGCGTTAAATGAGTTAACACATGTGAAGTGCTTAGAATAGAAGATCTGGCACAATTTTTAAAAAGATTTTGTTTTTCACTTTCATTTGTGTAGTCTCTACCCACAACATGAGGCTCAAACTCATGCCTCTGAGATCAAGAGTCATATGCTGCACTGACTGAGCGAGCCAGGCGTCCCAGACCTGGCACGATTAAATGTTAGCGAATGTCACTATCTTTGGTAATTTCTCTCTCTCTCTCTCTTCTTTTTCTTCCCAAAATATATCATCTTAGAGCCTCAATCCCAGATTCTTATTTCTTAATTCTGGATGGGTCCTGGAGTCATCTCTGTAGCTGGAGGGCTTAGCACAGCACCTGGACAGTTCATTCATCAGTTACTTATGGAATGCCGGCAGTGTGCTCCAGTACTCTTCTGGATACTTGAGAGACCAAGGTGAAAAACTGAAAAAACCTTTGCCTTACTGAGCTCATCTCCTGGGGGAGAAGATGGCACGAAATAAAAAACCAGGAAATATATATAACATGGATAATAAAAAACCAGGAAATATATATAACATGGTGCTGGCCAACGGGACAGTGGAAGGGGAGGGTAGGTATTGGGCACAGCGTAGAGGGGTTTGGCGGTTCTGTATTAAAGAGGGTGATTAGAGAAGGCCGTTGTCCCTGAGAAGGTGATCTTTGAACTGAGACCTGTATCGAATGAGTGTGCAAGCCATACACACATTTGGGGGAAGAGCATCCCAGGCAGGGAGGGACAGGTGCCAGGCCTCAAGGTGGCATAGAGTTGGTGTGTTCAGGGACCAACAAGATCGTTGAGCCTGTGGAGGAGTGATGGAGTAGTTCAGGAGATGGACTCAGAAGGAATTTTCCTGGTGGGCCAGCCACAGGACAGACTTGGGATTTTGTTGTGCGATAAGAAGCCATGGAAGATTCAGAGCAGGAGTCCCTTTTTAAAAGACCACGGTGTGGGTTTAGGGAGAGTAGGCTCTGAGAGGTGTGAGATGCGTGGGTAATGGTATGTGTGCACGCTGTAAGGCTACTGCAAGTCTAGGCCCAGAGTGTGCGAGAGACTGCGGCGGTGGAGAGAATGTGGTGAGAAGTGCTCTGATTCCAGATCTCTTCTGAAGGTAGGTGTGGAGTGGGGAAGGAAGAGAGGAGTCTAGGGTAACTGCTTTTGGCCCAAGCACCTTAGTGAGTGGTGGTTCCTTTTCCTGAGATGGGAATTGTGGGTTTGGGGAAGGGGAGTGGGATCTAAGAGTGTTGCTGGGGCTTCAGATGTTTAATACACCTGCAAGCCATGATTATGGAAGAGGAAGGACCAGGCACGGATATATATTTGGTTACCATTAGCCTGTTAGGATACAGTATTAGAGGGAATACTTTTTTTTAATTGAGAGATTAGGTAAGCCTTTCCAAAAAAGGCGTTTGAGCAGAACTTTGGAGAATGAGTATGATTTCTAAAGGCAGAAAAAGAGGGAAATGGAAGATATTTTTCATCTCTCACAGCCTTTCTCCTTGGTCCCTGGTTGAATTTGTTTAAGCTGCTGACCTGGTTGAGACTCTCTTTTCACTGATATAGCCACTTAGGTTCTCTATTGAAAAGGAAACCAGAGCAGATTACATACTGACCGATAAACCACATTCTGCTCTTCCTTGCTGTTCACAACCTGAAAATGTAGGGGAACCATAGAGGAGCAGAATGCGAAACGCGTTCTGCTTCACTCCGTGTGTCTGCTGTGAATTGGGATGTGTAGATTTTGATGTGGAAGCTTTTCATGTGCCTTCATCCTCACTAAAGATTGAACATTTGGGGGCAGTTTTTACTTCTACTGACCTTATGTCCTTAACTTGAGCTGCTAGTTTGTAACTCAGTCAAGTTAAAGCCGCAGCTACAACCATGAGGAACCGGGACCCCTTGCTGTGTTAACTGCTCGTACCCCTCACTTGGGCATAATGTCTGTCTTGACTCATCTTGCTTTGTGTGGAAAAAAAATGAGCCCTGTTTTGCCACTTTCCTGTCTAGGTGGGATTTTATTTGGATTGTGCATTGAAGGGCACCTGGGTGGCACAGTGGGTTAAAGCCTCTGCTTTCGGCTCGGGTCATGATCTCAGGGTCCTGGGATCGAGTCCTGCGTTGGGCTCTCTGCTCAGGGGGGAGCTTGCTTCCCCTCTCTCTCTGCCTGCCTTTCTGCCTACTTGTGATCTTTCTCTGCATGTCAAATAAATAAGTAATATCTTAAAAGAAAAAAAAGATTGTGCATTGAAAAAATTCAGGTTACTAAATGGTACAAGATGCTTTTAGAACTGAAAGATGAAATTCATACTAGTCAGGTGTTGACTCTGTCTAGTGCTGAGTATAGATAGGGTTATGCAGTTTTAGCCCCTCCGTAGTACTCGTAGCTATTTTTCTATTTAGAAAAAAACGTATTGCATTAAAGAAAAGTAGCCATAGTGTTTCTCTCTAGAGGGGTAAAGACTTCTAGTCTTCACAGTTCTAAAATAGACTGTCAAAAATTTTAGTTTTGGGTTTTTGTCTTAAATTAATGAGACCACTGTTACTTTAAACATGTTTTTGAATGATAGCCTTGGTTTTTATAAATTACACAAGAAAGGCTGTTGATGTAGCTGTACTGGCTTTAACAACTCCACAATTCAGGATTCCAGTATTTTAATATATATACAGGGCATTCTGGTTAAGAAAATGACCTCAGACATTGCCTGGGTCTGACATCAGCTACAGGTAGCTTTCTTTATGTGGGAAAACACTTAAGTGCAGAAAAATACAGATAATATAATAAATACCCAAATACAGAATTACTGGATGTTAATAATTTTGTTAAACTTGTTTTAAATCTTTCTTTAATAAGTACATTGCACTAAGAATGTGAAGGCATGTCTGCCCATTCACCCTCCTCTTTCCTTCACTCCCCAGAGGGTTCGGGGGGAACCGCTTCCACTGTTGTTAGACTTCGTGCGCTGTTAGAGCCTACGTGTCCCGTAACATGCGTTTGAGACCCATCTCCTGTAGAAATAAAGGTCTGGCTAATTCTTTTCAATTGTATAGTATTCCTTCGTAAGAATATGGCATATTTGTTTTGAACAATAATTTCTTTGTGTAGTCCAAATAATAAGTGCTTATCTGTTAACACAAGCTACAAAGAGCTTTCAGTTCAAAGCGCTTCCTTGTTTCCAGCTGTGTCTTTTTCGGGTAGCTTTCCTGCGTTTGACCTTAGGCCGTGCACAGTACTGCTGTCTATTGAATTCTCAGAGTACAGTAGAGTGCTTTGTGGTCTAGCTTTCTCACCCATGGAGTTGGTGGCTGACTGACTTTTATTTCTTTCTGCTCCAAAGGAGCTAGAAGACTCAAGAGTTGAATAAACAGCCTGAAAGCTTGGTAGAGTCTGTGTCGGTGGCGCTGGCTTCTGGTGCGCCTTTGGGATCACCAGTGAGTGTTCCTGGTGTTGATTCTCCTGCTCCAGTAATGGGTATGACGTGTCTGTCTCCTGTGGGTATTTTATTTACTTTATTAATTTAAAGATTATTTTATTAATTGAGAGCACTTTGCATTCTAAGATTTCTTCAGGAACAGGATGTGTCTACGTAGGGTTCTTTATGTGCTGTTATTTCAAAATAGAGGTACGCAGTTAGGGTTTCTGTTGAAATATTGGAATCCAATGTCTGCCATTAAAAACACATTGGTTGCAAAGGTTTATTTTTGTTTCTAAAGCATTGATCTAATGTGTGAGCTAACAATTCAATCAAGAAAATAGATTTTAAAAAAAAAACCACAACAACTTCTCCCAGTGTCCTTACTCTTGAATTCATTGTTATTTAAGAGCTCACCCTCTTTGACTGTCTGTTACTGTGATGTTTTTTTCATTTTTTTAGAGGGGGACGACTTTAAACAAAATTATCATAGAATAGTAATGATGAAAATATTATTGACTCAAGTGAACATTTTTAATACCTTCAGCCTGTATATGAACAGCATGAGTTTATCATGACTTCAGATCCCAGTAATGGAGTAAGCATCTGTTTACAGGAAATGTGCCAGAATCAGAGTTGAGTTGCCTCTAAGGAAGTCTGGCATTCATTGACGCTGTACACACTTACTGAGCCCCTTTACTGCTTAGGGTTGAGTGTTGTGGGCTCAGGGCCTCCAGTGATGAACAGGACAGGCACAGC
The DNA here is from genome assembly GCF_022355385.1 of Mustela nigripes. Classification (NCBI taxonomy): domain Eukaryota; kingdom Metazoa; phylum Chordata; class Mammalia; order Carnivora; family Mustelidae; genus Mustela; species Mustela nigripes. Next base: position 136,157,090 of record NC_081563.1, read on the forward strand.
TTCCTCTCACATGCGGGTTTACTCTAGGGGGGGCAGCAGGAGAGGAACCTATGAGGTGTCAGGTGACTGAAGTCCTGTGCTGAAGGTAGAAAGGGTGAGAGTGCTGGGGAGGGGGCGGCAGCAGTCTCAGGCCTCCATTCCCCTGGCGCCCTGGTTGTGCATACAGGGGAGATGCGCATGAAGAGTAAAACCTTTGCTTGAAATAGCTAGGATCACGGTATGGCCATTCATTCATTCATTCAGAAAATTCACTGAGTATTTTGCTTTGTGTCTGGAAGAATTCTAGACGCTCATGATTAGTAGTGAACAAGAGGGACAGAAATGTCTGTTTTCGTGGAGTTTCAGTTTTGGAAGGGGAACACTTACATAAACAAGGGGAAAAAATGTGAGGATTGGTGCATTGCAGATGGTTAGGAAAAGCAGGAGGATACTGTAATGGAAATAGCCTGCCCAGGGATAAATTGTAAAGACATCTGTGAGATATCCAACAGACTTGACTCATGGTGTCCGCTTCTCCCTTTCCTATATACTTTTCCCACGCACAGGATCTGTTGTATTGATACCTCCAGCGTGATTTTATTGTCATCATTAGTCCTAGGGTGCTAGAGACAGATTATTACTTTCCCAGAAGGTACTCTTTTCAGAATTGAAGTGAAATATGGTTAAGTTATTTTTTGGAAGTGTTGAAGAAAGGAGAGATGCTGTACCTAAATTGTGTTTGCAAAAATATAAAGGAATGCAGCTCTTTTTATGCAGAGGGAGAAAAGCTATTGTGGAGCTACTAACTTGACGTTTCTATCTGGAAAGCTGAGACATGATAGATTATGTATCAATTTGGTATATAAGTTATTTGGTAACACATATAGTTTTGAGTTTCAGAGTATTGTAACCATGTGAAGAACATATTACAAACGAAGGATGTGTATTTATTTCTAACACCAGAATTTCATGAACTCCAGATAAAGGAAAAAAAGCAATTTCTTTGCAAAGCAAAGCATCTTTCTTCATGTATATGTATGTGTGTGTGTATATATATATATTATGTTTACATGTATAAAATACATAAATACTTCAGAATTAATGTTTAGTATCAGAAATGTTGGGGGTGCTACCAGAACTTACTAATACAAAGTCCAAATATTTTTTTTCTCCTATTTTTTGGGGAAAAAAAAAAAAAAGCTCTGTCTTTTAAAGCAGTTTCAAGTTCACAGCAAAATTAAGCAGAAGGTAGAGATCCCATATACCCCAGCCTCCATAGGGGCCCGGCCTTCCCCACTGTCAGCATTCAGCAGCGGAGAGGTGCATCTCTTAAAACTGATAATAAGCCTGTGTAAATAACATCATTATCCCCCGAAGTCCATAGTCTGCCTTAGGTCAGTCTTGGTGTTGTCCGTCCTGTGGGTTTTGACAAATAGATACAGAGATATGTGCCTGCCATTGTAGTATCCGACAGAAGAGTTTCACTGCCGCGACAGTCCCCCGTACTCCACCCCTTCAGTCCTTTTTCTCCCCTCAAGTCTGGGCAACCACTGGTCTTTTTCAGTTTCCATAGTTTTGCCTATTCTGGAATGTTATATAATTGAAATCATACGGGATATAGCCTTTTCAGATTGGCTTCTTTCACTTAGTCATATGCATTTAAGACTCCTCCATATCTGAATTATGGTATGATAGCTCATTTTAGCACAGAATAGTATTCCATTGTCTAGATGGACAAATTTATCCATTCACTTACTGAAGGACATCTTCGTTTCTTCCAAGTTTGACAAGGATGAATAAGCTTCTGTGAACGCTGATGATGTGCAGGCTTTTGTGTGCACGAGTTTTTGGCTCGTTTTAGTGAATACCAAGGCGTTCAGTTGCTGGATTGTGTGGCAGGAGTATGTGTAGTTTTGTTTTTTTAAGAAGCAGACAGACTGTTCCATAGTGGCTGTGCCATTTTGTATTCCCAGCAGGAAGGAAGGAGAACTCCTGCTGCCCCACACCCTGGCCAGTGTTTGAGGGTGTCACTGCTGCAGATTTTGGCCCTCTTGGTGTGTGTTGATATCTCACTGTTTCATTATTACTTTAATGTGCAGTTTCCTAATTGACGTATGTTGAACATCTTTTCATTTGTATTTTTTTCCCGTTTATCTTATTTTCCATCTATATATCTTCTTTGGTGAGGTATCTCTTCAGATCTTCTGCATGTTTTTGTGTTGTTCCTTTTCTTACCGAGTTTTAAGAGTTCTTTGTATATTTGGATCACAGTCCTTTATCAGATACATCTTCCGCAAATATTTCCTCCCGGTCTGTGGCCTGCTTGTCTGCTTGTTCTCTGGACAGTGCCCATTGCAAAGCAGATGTTCATTTTAATGAAGTCCAGCTTGGGGTTGCTGCTTTCATGGATGGTGCCTTTGGTGTTGTCTCTGAAAAGTCACCACCAAACCCAAGGCCATCTAGCTTTCTTCCATGTTATCTTCTGGGAGTCTTACAGTTTCTTGTTCTGTATGAGTGTATGTGTGTTTCTATTCATTCTAGTTAAGCTGAATTGCTGAGTAAAAATGAAATGATGTATTTACCCCGTAAAAACTTCTGTCCTGCTTTCTGCCATGAGGTGATAAGATGTGCTTGAGGCCACACTGATGAGCAAGGCTAAGATGGAATTTTGAGCTCACTTGGCAGTTTTCCCTCTTACCTTGTACAGTCACTGGGACCTGAGCTCTTAACTTCCTCTTTTGTAAAAGTCCTATTTGCATTTCCTGAAAGGAAGACTGTTGTTGGTCTTTTTCTCTCTGGGTCTCTGAGTGAACTAATGAATGGTTACAGAAAAGAGGTACAATACTTGCACTGTGCATAGATTGGTGAAATGCTTAAGGATTTAATGGAATACTTTTTTCTACAAAGCGCTCTTGTGTTTCCTGCCTGGTAAGTTTATCCAGCCATTTTTGATGACATTTGCAGTACTTGGAACCTGACCTCTTCCCGTTGAGAAGTTTGCTGGATTGTGACCTTCTCTCCTTGGCCTTTAAACCAGCACTTTATGATTCCAAGGCTCCATGTTTGCAAGACTGAATCAATTAACTGTTCCTCCTTTCACTTCTGCTGGCTTTGTAGTCTCTGTATTCTTTGCTTTTAAGACAGGTGAGTTCCAGATCTTACTGTCTGAAAATACACACTTCAGAATGACAGTAAGTCACGCCATGGTGGAGAAAATAGTTTTTACTGTGCTTACTAGCTTTATCTAAATTCCATTTAGAGCATGTCAGGAAGACCATACCCAAGTTAGTCGTTGCTATTTGTGAGCAGCTACAAACTCAAGAATTTTCAAGATGAGTAGTGTAGTATGGGGCATAAAGAATATTACTCAAATTGTTAAGGCAAAAAATTAAAATGTTAAGGACTATTCCCAATTTCTCCCAAGTTCATATTGCTGCATTTTTTTGGCCTTCATTTCATAGTTGAGATCCTTAGTTCCTAGTTTTTTAAAAAAATTATCTGAAATAAGGAAGAGAAAATTGGAAAGAAAAATGATTAAAAGTATGTGCTGTGGTTCTAGAGGTTCCAAATCATTTTTTCATTTCTTGGAGGGAAAAAGTCTAACTTTTGAAGGAGATTTCATTTATAAAATTGACTCTGTACTTTATAAGCAATGTTTAAATTCATTGGTGATAAATATGCATGTTGGTATAGTAAAATCCCATTTTTTACATAATGCTTTAATGGAAATGGCAGTTTTATGAAATGAAAGTGACTAGTAAAAATCAGAATGATGCCCATAAGCTCTTACATCATTTTTATTGAGGTTTTTGTATATTCTAATTCATTAATACAGGGGAAAAGGAGATCACTAACATGGTTTATTTCCTATAATTACTCAAATCGAATATAATTTATTTTCAATAAAATTCTTAGAGTACATTGCCCAGGGTGGGGAGAAGAGGGCTGGCCTGTTTTTACAAAATGTCTAGATTTTAACTCATGAGACTTCGCTGTTTTAACATTGTAGTTCACTTGCATGTGTTTTCAGTAAGTTTCCTCTAGATTTTTCCATGTAAAACTGTGTAAGTGCAAGAAATCCCAAACACTTAAAGGCCCAGGATTGAGTGTTGAGGGAGAAATCTGGGTTATTTATTTATCCTGCTTATTACTACAAATATTGTTTGTCTTTTAATAATTTAGACTACTTTTTTTTTTTGGTGATTCAAAATGTCAAACATTATTAAAATTACTGTGTAATAAATTAATTGGGGGGGATTTCCAAAGTCCACTTAGTATTTACAGTTAAATTTGGCTTATTTTGGGGGAATACCTAGAAGAACAGGTCAGTGTAAGGGGTGAACAGAACACCTAATTTTGGTGCACCCCCACCCCCAACTTCTTGAGGTGAGGCGAGGAGGAAGAGCACTACCAACTGAGTTGGAAACAAGTAAATATTTTCAACCTCATCACAGTGAAATCTTGCCAACAACCTGATTTTCTGCTCAGTATACTTCAGACCACCTTAGGAAAATCTGTATTTTTTTGGATGTGGTTGTGGACTATTACGAATTCTTGGCATTCCGATCTGAAGATGCTTCCATGTTCTTGAGACAGAATTTTGTTGAAACTAATAACTTTAAGTTTATATCTGGAAAACGTTAAGGCCTAATAGTTTTATAAATCTCCATCAAATGGTAAGTACCTGCTCTCCCAGGCCCCGCTCCCAGGGCTTACATGGGAAAGCCCACCCCTTTTCAGGTGTCTCTTTGTGTAAACACATGGTTTGTCTGTTTTCTTCTCTTTTGTCCCAGCAGTGTAGAGTTATTTGAGCTGGAGTTGTGCGTAGGTGGAGTTCTTGTGATTGGTAGTTGTTCTGTAAAGGCCAGAGAATGTGTACATGTGTGGTGTGTGTGCCTTTGTGCATGCGTGTGTGTGTGTGGGTGTGTGTGTTTGCTGTCTTTGACCCCAGAAAATCAGAGTTGTGTTTAGCTGTTCTTTTTTTCCTTTTACCACTGCTGAAGTGATCTCCACTCTTCAGCAAGTGAAGAGTCTTCCTGGGAGGTAAGTCAGACGGTGTGCTTTGTGGAGAGTGGAAAAGGGTAGAGTCACAGGGAGCTGCTGCCTTCATAATCTCTCAAACACCATTTTAGCACGAAGGATACTGTTTCTCCCTTGATGCCAAAAACTTGATACAAGGATGGAGTGTTGTCAGCATGTGGCTCACCCTCATCTTAGCTGAAACTCTTCTTAGGCCACAGAGTACCTGCCCTCTTGGGTAAGCTTTTGGTTCTCAGTAAGGAGATGACTTGGAGTGTAGTGAGAGGGTCGTTTGTGATGGGCGTCAGTAGGTGAGATGCACTGTCCAAGATGCTTTTACCCACATCTGGCTACAACTGCACCTACAAAATGCCGGATCCCAGAGGGCCAGAGGCAGGACTTACCAGAAGGATAACCAAATGGAAACACTCTCTTTAGGCATGTTATTCTTGAAGGTGCCATTGCCTGTGGAATGAGAAGAAATTCTAGTGTAAGTAACTTCATACGATAGATGACTCAGTGGTACCGTTGATTGTGCTATAATGCAACAACATATGCTTTCCTAAAAATCACCAGGCCACATAAAATAGCGTGATGAACACGGTAGGGCTTGCAAGAGGGAGGTGAACTTATAAGCGCACAACGTTCATAAACTTTGTCGATAAACTTTGTTGGTCCTCTGCATGCACAGACAGGAACCTGATTGTGGTTTTACACGTATTAAATGGGGGGGAAACACAGTGTTGTATTTCAGTAAACATGGCACTTCACCTTGAAGAAGACGTGAAGTTCGCCTGTGGAGGTGTCGTTCGTGGGTCACTGTCCGGTGGGGGACGAGGGCAGGTGGTGACGCTGGGTGTGGGGGCGTGTGGCTGCCCGCCCGTAGGGAGCTGCGGTAGCTCATGGGGGTTGAGGTGTGTGTAGAGGGTGTAATTTGTGTATTTCTAGGCAGCTTGGTTCAGCTGCATGCACTTTTCCATGTTCACCTAGCATTTCTTGCAGATGAAATCATGCATAAGCAAATGTGAAATTTGTTTTATGCTCAGATTGTCCCCCTAATATGCACATCAATCACATTGGAACAAATTCACGAATTCAGACTCAGCTTTGTGGCAGAACTGGTCGTAGTTTATTTGATTTTGGAACTGAGTCCTTTTTCCTTTCTTCCTTTGCATCTTTATTGATTTCTTAATTTATATTTAAGTAAAACCCACATCAGATTGATTTTTTTTATACTCTGAGCACTTCTGAAGGTGAGAAAGTAGCGTGAGATTTTAATTTTGCTACTGCTTATCCACCAGGTAGTTTCCTTCCTGCTTGTCTGTCTGTCTGTCATCGTCATCTATCTAGATACACACATTGAGACCTCTACTAGATGCCAGGCACAGTGCCTGGAGAGACAATGTATTCTGGAGATACAAAAACTGGTAAGGTATCATCTTTACCTTAAGAAGCTTAGAGTTTCGTTGAAAAACTTTCAAGGCGCAGATTTGAATGTCTTTGTTGGGTTTCCTTAGGGAACAGATGAACCAACATTAGGTATTTCTTGGTTTGTGAACATAGCAGCACAGACCTTCCCACCCCGCCACTTATTTCTTTGTAAATGTAGAGATAGTAGTAAAGCGCTTGTGTGGAGGAAACACAGAGATACCACTGATTTACATGCTGAAAAGATGTCAGTTTGAAAAGAGGTTGAAAAGGACCTAGAAGGTCTTATAGTCAGCCCTCCCACTGACTCCTTAATAAATCTAGTGGTCAGGTATCCACAGTAGAGTGGTAAGTGGAAAAAAAGCAGGTTTCAGAGTAACCTGAATAGTGTGATCCCATTTGTTGTCTCCCTCCTCGTGTGTGTGTGTGTGTGTGTGTGTGTGCGTGCGTGTGCTGTTTGTAAAAGCATAGATGATGTGAGAAGATCTCCCCCGTTAGACCTCAGGGGACAAGGGAAAGCTTATTAACTTCCTCTTTATACATCTCTTATTGTTTGGCTTGTTTTAAGAAGCGTGTTTTACTTTTTTAATTAAAAAATCTAATAAAGTAGAAAATGAATAAATAATAATAATAAAAAATACCCTCAGGGCACTGAGCTTTGTTTCAGTCTTTCCAGTCGCCTGCATAGTTATAAAACCGAATGTGACGTTTCAGGTGTGGGCTGCCTAGCAGGACTCTGAACTTGCTCTGGTTAACGCCATGGCAGCAATACCATATTGTGTGTTCCTTGGCGGGGGGTGGGGGTGGATTCTGTGTTTATAGACCATTAAGACCTCAAAGTCTTTATTACATCTGCTACTCTTGGCACCCTCTACCCTTGATAATTTTGGGACCTAAGTTTAATCCTTCAGATTCTCCCTGGTAGAGTTTATCTTATTGTGGAAATCAGTATTAAATGTAGGTTAAGAACTGGTCTTAGATTCAGGCTGCCTGGTTCAGTTCCTAACTACCCACCACTAACTAGCATGAGTACTTAGACAAGAAACACATATTCTTGAGGCTCTGTTTTCTTTTAAATTTTTTTTTCTCCCTTTCTTTCCTCCTCCTCCTCCTTCTTCTTCTTTTTTTGAAATTATTGAGCGATAGTTTATTGAGCGATAGTTTATTGAGAGATAGTTTATTGAGAGATAGTTTATTGAGAGATAGTTTAAAGCTCCTGAAGAGGGAGGGGACCTGAAAGGGTTGCCCAAGCCTCCATTTTCTTATTGGTAAAATGACAATAACCATGAAGTTGTGAGGTTGCAAGGAAAGACTGGGCATTCGAGCGCCGACCTAGGTAGCCCGGTGCTGTGGGGAGAGCATGGTGACCTTCTGATGCTGCTGTTCGTGCGTTCACGTCAGTGCCTTTCTCCCATCCGGGATAGGGAGCAACCTCCCCCGAACCCCATACTGTATCCCTCCCCACCCCAGAACGTAAATCAGTCAGTCTTCTAAACTTTCCTCACAAGGTGTCCAGTCAGTCTCTGCCTCGTTCCACAGGTCCCTTCACCGATGTCGTCACCACCAACCTAAAGCTCGGCAACCCAACAGACCGAAACGTGTGTTTTAAAGTGAAGACCACAGCACCGCGTAGGTACTGCGTGAGACCCAACAGTGGGATCATCGATGCGGGGGCCTCCGTCAACGTGTCTGGTAAGTCCTGGAGCTGGAGGCCAAGGAGGGGGCTAAAAAGTGCCCCCTAGAGCCAGTAAGATTTCTTAAAATTTGCATTTGGTATAACAAAATAAGACAGTAGACGCCTCCCTTGTCCCCCACCCTCTGATTGAAAAGTTTCGTGGGTCCCACTCCTCTGTTGGTTTCCATTATTAATGCCTCTTTGGTTTAATGCTTACAGCCTTCTGCGCCTCGATAGTTAAAGCAAAAGTAAAGTGGTAACTTCAGACTTTGCTTCAGAATGAGTTTGGTTTTCACTCCCTTGAAATTAAATCTGCCCTTTGGCAATAAATAAAAAAGGGCTAAACAAACTTAATTTTACTTTGTGGTAGAACGCTAAATGGAGTTATTTTCTTATTTAAGCTAAATGGTTTCTGACATTAGGCTCATGTCATTCCCAATGATTGGTAACTGCGCTTTACTGGTGGTGGAAAGCTCAGGGAGGTGAGGACAGAGGAGACAGGAATATATCCAAGGGTGAAAGTTCTGTGCGCGTCTGATGGGTTTTCCCCTTTCTGTCTGAGAATGCATCTATTTTCCAAAGTCCAGCTTTTGAAAAGATGCTGGTGAAGTGCCCATATTGAGAATTGGATTTTAGAATTAAGGAGATGTAAGTGATGGGTTTGAGTTTCAATGTTTTTTTTAGAAATGGAATAAACTTTCAGCTCATTAGAACTTCTGGATCCAAGATGCCTTTTGTATTTGTGGAGGAGCTGTGGGGGAGTGTGTGTTTATCCTGTAAAAATCAGGAGACTGTGTGTCACAGAGGGTTCTGCATCATTAGAAGCTACTACTCATTGAAATGGGTACCTGACTGGCTTTTTCCATGACAGATTTTGATTGTGATGCATTTGGCTATTCATTTGACACGTAAGAGAAAATGATTCATCTCTTTGGAAAGATATAAGGTGTTTCATTATCTGATCATTTCTGCAAATTCTTACTCCCCACATCCATTGGTTTCTCTCATTACGGTGCTCCCTCACCAGCTCTCCCCCGTGTGCTTCTCTCGGAGGCTGCGAGAGCTGATCAGGACTCTTGAATTGGGTTGTTATTCAGGAAGTCAGGAGCATGAGAGCCAGATTCCATCGAGGGTGTCCTTTATGCTGAACCAGCACACGCATTATCTCCAGTAGTTTCTGTCATTTGGCCTGTGAGGATGCATCGTTACCTGCCTTGCACTGAGGAGGAGACCAGTGGCTGTGGGCTTACAGAGCCGGCAAGTGACCCCGCCTGGATGGGGGTCGCTGGGTCTGGCTCCGAAGCCCAGACTAAAGGCAGTGTGCTGGCTCAGGGAAGGGGTCTGAGGGGTTGGCATTTCTGTGCCTCTTGGATCCATATGGTTTCCATTTTGCTATTGTAATCAAGGGCACCTGAAATCTTTATTCCCTTCTTTTACTGACTTTGGTTTTCCTCTTGATTTCTTTGCCCATATCAGATTTGAGCAAGGTTGTCAGTAGATGAGGATTACCAATTTTCATGGTAAATAAGAGGGCAGCAACATCATTTCTGAATAAAATGGCCTCAACAGGCAGTTGTACAGTGTAGGTATACTTTCCAGTATGAAATATAAATGCGTGTCTCTTTCAGAAAGATTCATCCCTCCCCCCATCATAGGAATGTTTTTTAAGATTTTATTTATTCATTTCTTTGAGGGAGAGAGAGAAAGAGAATCTGAAGTAGACTTCCTGTTGAGCACGGAGCCTGATGTGGGGCTTGATCTCATGACCCCGAGATCATGACGTGAGCTGAAACCAAGACTCGGATGCTTCACTGACGGAGCTACCCAAGTGCCCCTATTTCAATTTCTTTTAATTAAAAAAATTTTTTTTGGAATTTTTTTGAGGTAACGACCCTGGGCATTTGGTTTGATTTATAATTCCCAACTTAAGGAACACGAAGATTGTGTGGCTGCGGCGCTTCTTCTGCAGATAAGAACGGGGGCACAGAGAGTGGGTGTCATCATCTCGAGTCGCATGAGTGATTAGTGGCAGAGCTGGTACTTGAAGCCAGTTCTGCTCCTGCCTCGGTGGCTCTTTGGTGATATGAAGCTGCCTCACCATTGGTTATGGTGGCCCCCATTCATTTACAATGCATGTGAAATACAAAGTAGCGTGGTTCTCGAAATGTTATGTACTTGGGGGAAAGTAATTGAATAATAGAATGCCCATGTGTCTGCAGGCCTTACTCCTGCATGTTTGCACATGAGACAGGGCTCCCTTGTTTCTGTTTGGTGTGTACTTACCTCACTGCACGAGGTGCACCACTTGCATTTCCGGGCCGGCATCGCCAGCTGGCAAAGGAGGCTGCCACGCATTTTTGTAGTTTTCTGTGCAGAGGGACCATTGTATCATTGGTTAGACATTCCTATCTTGAGGTGGAAAGCGCTGGGGTTTTCAGGGTCCTCTTCAAACGCAGCGGTATGATGACATCGTGGTGAGTACGTAGAGTTTCTAGGTTCTTCTGGGAGAGAAGCCTCAGGGAGCCTCAGGACACGAAAGACACCAGCAGACAGGCAGTGCCGATTGTCCAAAGGCCAGGTGTGTACATGGCCACGTTTGCTGTCGCCCGCTCTCCTCAGAGATCACTAGCTGTGGGGTCTGGAGCCTGAATGGGGAGCTTAGTTGTGCTGTTTAACCTGCTGGGTGATCTTTGTTTGGCCGATTCATTCATGTCTCTAGGTTCTAGTTTTCTCATCCGTCAAATGGAAGAAGTAGTATCTGGCTCACGGAGTACTCTCCAGTGCCGTGTTAACTGAACGCATGGCACAGGATGGGATTGTGTTATTTTTCCACTAGCTTTGACAAAAACTGGCTAGTTTTTGTTGAATGTAGATTGTACAGAATTGAATTGCCTTTTTAGAAAAAATTAATTCCATACATATTATTAATTGACTTTTTCTAATTTTAAGAAGAAATATATACCTTTTTCTTTCTAGGATATGCATTTCTTTTCTGGTGAAAAGCCACTAGTGAATTTTCAAATGTAATTTACAAAAAGGTGGCCATCAAATCAACTTAAAATACTACCAGCATTGCCCTGTCTACCACACAGAATGTCACGGCATACTCGCAAAGGACATGCCTAGTACATTATTTCTCTCCCATTTCTGAACACCCTTGGGATGTGCTAGCTGTTAGGGAAGGTTATAAATCATCCTTTGACAGAAGGGAGCAGGGAGGGAGGGGAGGAGGAGGAGGAGGAGGAGGAGGAGGTCCGCCCACATAGCTGGCCCGGGGCACTGAGGTTTGGAAGGCACACAAATCAGGGTCGTGCGGGTGGGGACTCAGGGAGGCTTTGTAGCTGTCAGATACCTTTCTGACACACCCTCCGAGACTCTTCTTGGCTTTCAAGGGAGCTTTTGTTGTGCGTCAGAAGTCCAGACACTGGCCTATCGTGTTATTTTCTCCAGAAGGTGGCAAATTACTTATTGAGTCCTTAAAAAATAACAGCTCTGTTTTAAAAACTTAGGTGGTAAAGTAATGGTTAGAAACAGGCATAACCTAAACTTTTTGTGTCTGTAGGTGAAAATGTGTGGATTTCCCAAAGGGATGGTTTGGGGTCCAGTCCCCTGGGTCTACGACGGGCGTCCTTTTCTTTGTCCTTCATGGGGGCACCCGTCTGTCTCGTCCCCTCTCGTTCTTTGAGCGGCTCCCTCTGCAGTCTACCTACTGGAGGAGGCATTGTAGTAGGTGACGGGGTGCAGAGTGCTTTTTCTTTGCATTGATTGGCCCAGAATGCCATGGTTTTGGCCTTTGCTCCTTGGTACACCCCATCTACTAGAGATGGTTTTGAATTATTCCATTCTGGACCTCAGCAAAATAGCTACACTTAAATGGAGATTGGAGAAGAGGAGATTGGATTTCCCCCGAGATTTTAAATGCAAGGGAAATAGAATTTTCTGAATTAATGAATTGTTTGAAGCAGTGAGGGGGGCTTCCCCATTTGTTCTACCTTTACAAAATTAAATCTATTTTCTGAACTGTCTGGTGGGAAAATATTTTTAAGGTAGATAATTTCTGAAAATGTCTTCGTGGTAAGCTGTTAGTGGTTGTAGGGTTGTTTTCTTTTTTTTAATACTGCAGTTTAATAATGAGGGAGTTTTCCATTAATATTCCAAACCATGTTTGCCAGCAGATACAGCAGGTGAAGTGGTAAAATTATGGGCCCATCAAAAATACTTATGCTTCCTGTAATATGATATTAAGTTTAATATTTTTATAACCTTCACTGAATTCTAATTTCACTAAAGTAGCAAGCGTGCTTCCATTTGCAGTTCAATTATGCACATTGGTTGCCTTTGTACCAGGCAAATTAGAAATGCAAAATCTCTGTGTGGGGGGGCATTGGAAAGAGTCATTAAAGATACCAATATTTAGGTACAGATACACTTTACTAAGTGAACCCTGGGAATTGAAAATGGATGAAAGACAAACACACACCAATCTGCTAGTGTCTGAATCAGTATTTTAAATTAAAATTCAGAGAATTAAGGAGCAGTGTTCGCTTCTGACGCACAACCCTTTCCAGCACTCCTTTCAATCACGTTAAAGCCTAAAGTTCTTCCAGTAAAATCCTGAGGACAGAGAATGCATATCAGCAGCTCTTCTTGGATGGAAACATTGGTCAATTAATGTAATTGGGTAGTATTGCAATTGATAATTAATCCTTTTAAGATTTTGCTGACTCAGTTTAATGGAGCTGCTTGCCTGCCCTGGATCAGTCAACCTTGGGCTGAGCTTTTAGGTGATTAGCACCAGCGTGTAAGTGCACTGCCCGTAGAGAAAGAAGCCAGGCATTCGCCTGTCAAGTGCTGATAGCAGGAGCTCAATTTGAGGGGTTTGGGCATTTTAACAGCAACATTGTTCTTTGTTTGATCATTTGCTTTGGAAGTCACTGATAAGGGAAACCTTTTTATAAATGGTTTTCATGAACCAAGTTTAATCTTCTCATATAAGAACAACTTACATTCATACCTAAAAGACATCTTTAGTCTTTATTACCACATAAATGAGAAATTGTTTTTTTACAAAAGGAAATTAATTAAAATTCAGGCTAATTATGCTTTTTAAAGATTTTTTAAAAAGTTTACTGTGATATTCAAGTTTCTTACAACTCCCGTGTTTTACTTTTTAGGAGTATGACACTATTTATTTATTTGGGGCACTGGGGTGGCTCAGTTGGTAATTGGTTAAGTGGCTGCCTTCTGCTCAGGTCATGATCCCAGGGTCCTGGGATAGAGCCCCGAGTCCAAGTCCGGCTTCCTGCTCAGTGGGGAGTCAGCTTCTCACTCTCAGTAAATAAGAGAGCATAAGCATGGGTAGTAGTAGAGTGAGAGGGAGAAGCAGACTCCCCCACTGAGCAGGAAGCCCCTCCTGAGGCTCGAGTCCTGGGATTGTGACCCAAGCCAAAAGCAGATGCATAACCAACTAAGGCACCCAGGCACCCCTATTCTTTATATTTTCAAAGATCATGATCAAGAGGACTTATCAGGTACACTGAACATCTCACTTAGTGAATGGTAACTTCAGCTTTCTGCAGAAATTAAGCTCAGTTTCGAGCAGCCAAGAGTTATGTTCTTTTCTCTCATTATAGCTTCTTGCATATTTATATTGTTTGAGAGAGGGAAAAAGAGAGAGAGAAGACACAGAGAGAGAGGGGGAGGGAGAAGCAGACTCCCAGTTGAGCAGAGAACCTGACGTGGGGCTCGATCCCAGGACCCTGAGACCTGAGCTATAGGCAGAGACGTAACCGAGTGAGCCACCCAGGTGCCCCAGTTTCTTGCATATGTAAACACTTGAGCTCCTCCTCTTGACTCTCTTGTTTACTCTTGCTTTATTTTTGAAATTGAAAAAAACTTTTTTTAAAGAGTTTATTTATTTTTGAGAAAGAGCACATGAGCACACTTGGGGGAGGGGTAGAAGGAGAAACTGGTTCCCCGCTGAGCAGGGAGCCCAGAGTGGGACTCGATCCCAGGATTTAGGGATCATGACCTGAGCTGAAGGCAGATGCTTAACTGTCTGAACCACCCAGGGGCCCTTTTTTAAAAATATTTTATTTTTTTTTGGAATCTTTACACCCAGTGTGGGGCTTAAACTTAAAACTCTGAGATCAAGAGTCACATGCTCCCCCGACTGAGTCAGCCAGGCACCGCTTCTCTTACTTTTGCCTCACTGTTAGCCTTGTCCTGGTGTTCTGCCCATCACAGGTCAGGATGAAGTGAAAGGGCTTGAGAGATAGCCACAGTGAGGGACTGGATAGGAACGCCACGAAGGGTGAGTGGGGAGAATGTTCAGAAGTAACCGAGGGACCTGGAATTATGTAAGCCTCAGGGCAGCCTGTTCTCGGTATTTCGGTTCATCGGTCCCATTAGGTCTTTCTAAGAGAGAATGTAATGTGTGTTCATAATCCCAAGAGTTAATCAGGAAAAGGCTGTGTCGTGTCATTCCATTTACATTATAAAATATTATAGGAAACAGGAAAGTGTGTTGGAATTTTTAAAAAGATGTATGTTTTAAATACATTTATAAAAAGGAGTGAGTGAGGTCTGTTCTTTGGTCAGTGCTTTGCATCTGGCACATCTCATCTTCCAGTGACACCGAGGTACGTTTGCACTGGTCTCTGCATGAGGAAGTCAGCCGGACGAGGAGGAGTTCACCATCTAAAATGGGCTGTACTGAATTGGAAAATCCCATAGCGAACACAGAGATAATTCAGTGTTAACTTACTTATAAGTAGGTACAGTCATTTGCCTGCTAGACTCGCAGTTTCATCCGTAGGTATCTGTAGGCAGAGTCCCAGGAAGCAGTTGTATTTTCAGCATTTTGAGAATCCTAAAAGAAGTATTGAGTTTACTCATGATGAGGGTACACAGCCCACAGTGCTGAGCTGCTTTGCTTTCGGCTAGAATTACTTCACCTCAGTGTGGTAATGACATTGGTCTTTTAAGCTGATCAGGTTCTGTCTTGTTTCTGGTCACCTTAAAAAACTAGAGCAGGAACTACATTACTCTGCCATGAATGCAGTGTGGTAGAGAAGAGCCTTTTGATTATTACATATAGAAATTATATGGAGGGGACAGTTGTGAACCTACCTGAACCTATGGGTGGGAGAGAGTGGCTCTGGGAGAGAGGACAGAAGGGAAGCCACATGGGTAAGGGTAAAAGAAGGCCTCCTCTCTTTGTGCTACCCCAAGGAGTTTTTTAGAGGGAGCATGCTTCAAGAGTTCTTCGAATGTTGGGAGGGAAGAAGGTACCCATCTGCCAAGCAGTTAAAAACTAGTACCCAGAATGTGAACTATCAAAGCATGAAGTTCTGGTCTCAGTCTCAGTCGGATTGGGTCGAAGGGCAGACGTGTGGAGAGAAGCTTAGGCATTTCCGTGTCAGCAGGTGTCCACCAGCAGAGTCCAGTGCCCAAAGAAGAACGAGGGTGTGGGGTAGCGTCCTGGTGGCGGCCGCAGCGTTTGGGGATACACTGAATGTGCCTTCTCCGGGAGTGGTCCCCGGGCTGGCAACATCAGTGTTGTGTTAGAAATACATGTTCTCAGCCCCACCCCACCCCAGATGTTTGAATCGGAAACCCTGGAGGTGGGATCCCATCACCTGTGTTTTAACAAGAACTTCAGGTGATCCTGATGCGCGCCGGACTTTGAGACGCCCCTCATTACCAAGTCGGATTAGGGGATGAAGTTCTGAAAGGTTGGTATATTGAGATGTGAGTAGGGCAGGAGGACCGGGAGAGACGTGCCAACACGACCAGACCAACATGATGGGAAGAGACCTCGGTGATGCCAGAGCACCCTGGGACTGGGGGTGTGGCCAGCGTGTGTGGACCTGTTCTGGGGCCATACCAGGAAAGCTGAGGAGACTGGGAAGAGTTGAACGGATCGTCTTTTACTTGGGAAAAGGGCTTTTTTTTTTTGAGGGGGCTTTTGGTCAGGAATGTGGTGAAGGTGAGTAGGGCGCGCAGGGGAAAGCAGACTGACAGGGTCTGCGTCGGAGCTGTGCGGGGTGATCTGACGGGAGAGTCACTGGGAGCAAGAGCTAGTTGGACGAAGCGAGGTGTCAGTGGGGCCTGAGCTGTGATTGCGGCCGTGGAAATCGAGGAGAGGGACATCCCGAAGGTAAGATTCTGAGACCAAACAAATCCTAACGCACGTGCTGTGCTGCTTGTTAGCCTTGCACACCTTTGCTCTGCTCACACTGCTGCACGTGGAAGGGCGGGGGCCTGCCTGGGTTCTCCTGGGGAGCCACTGTGCTCCCCAGAAATGAGGTCATCATTTCTCTGAGGGGGGCTGTTTAGGAACATATATTCTGCATTTCCTCTCTTTTGAAGAAAGTCTGATCTTACTGACCTACCGTTTTATTACCCCCCAAAGACCCTTTCCTAACAGGACCCCACTTTTGCCGTCTGACACGGCAGACACTGACTCACGAGGCATTAACGCTGGCGAATGGTGAGCGGTCTCCTGGTAACCGGCTGCTTTTTAATGTAGTATCAGCAGATATGTTTTAAAAGTAGGATAGATGGTTTGTTTAAGAGGGTTTTATCATCAGTGTCTCTGATATTCAAGTGAAATAAATTAAGTTAATGGGAAGCTCTTTTATAGCCTGTCACGGAAAAAAGTACATAATTTCTGTCACAATTTGCATGTGTGGAGCCGCAAGAACAAACGATGAACAACATTTTTTCTGTCATGTCCTCGTAAAGTTCTAGCCAATCGGGTACAGCAGATCGAATTGGACAGGGGATGATAGTAGCTGAGAAACACAGACTTTTCGACCTGAGTTGGGGGCAGAGGAGGATGTGGATACTGAGGCCCAGCGAGGGTTCGTGAAGGCTCTCGGGGTCTGGGTGGCCACTTGACTCGCTCACTCTTGCTTGCCGATGGGGAGCCCCCGCGGAAGGAGAGCTGATGGGTGCAAAGCCTTCCTTGCCACTCGCTGCTGCAGCTGCAGCAGCCGGGAGAGTGGCTGCGGTGGGGGAGGGGCCGAGGCCACCCCAGAGCCTGCGGGAGCTTCCTGGAGGTTCACCGGCAGACCACGGTGGTCACTCCCAGTTTCACGTGTTCAGCTCGCCAGCCTCATGCTTGTTTATATTTCACAAGCCCCGGCCTCTGGCTGTGTCCAGCGTTCTTGTAAGGTGGTCTGATAGCTGTCAGTAGCCGCTGCTTTGTGTCTCCGCATTCTTGTCGAACTCAAAGGTCCACGTATAAGTGATAAACTTGCAGCTGTCCTTCCAGATCTGCACCGTGGCAGCGTGGGAGGTAGGCAGCTCTCTTAGGCCTGCAGCTGTGTGGGTGACCCCTGCGACACCCAGCGGTGCCTGTGGACCCCCACAGCCCTCTGCAGAGGTGGAGCAGGCCGCTGCCGGGTGGTTGGGTAGAGGAGCACAGGGAACCCTAGACCCCTTCCTGTAGCAGATACGCGTGCGTGCCTGCGCGTGTGCTTTTGTCTCTACCCCAGGCCTGGATGCATGCCGTCCATGCAGACTCAGGCTTTGTATGAAGTTGCTTTCTCCTTTATTTATTTATCTGTTCGTTTAAAGATTATGTTTTTAAGTAATCTCTATACCCAACATGGGGCTCGAACTTACAACCCGGAGATCAAGAGTTGCAGGCACTATCCACCGACTGAGCAAGCCAGGTACCCGGTTGCTTTCTCTTTTAAACTGTGCTTTCTCCCAAGAGGCACTACACAAAGCCGATGCCTTAACTTGAATTATTTAGCCACTTTATTTTTCTCCTGGAGGGGCTCAGGCTTTTGGTCTCAAGACCTCCTTTATACTCGAAATTGTAGACCCAAAGAACCTTTTCATTTGGGGGTTATATCAATATTTATCATGTTGTAAGTTAAACTGGGAAATTTAAGGAGTATTAGTTCACTTAATAACATTAGTAAGTCAATTACATGCTAAAAAGTGACATTTTTAATGAAAAATAACTTCAAAAATTCAGTGAGAAAGATGGGCATTATGTGACATGTTTTGCAAATCTCTTGTATCGTCTGGCTTAGAAGATAGGTTGGATTCTCTTGTTCTGCTTTTACACTTGTTCAGTCTGTTACAAGGTGTTATTTTAGCCATTTTGCCTCACCATTGTAGTTGGGAAAGGGGAGAGTTTTCAGTAGCTTTTTCAGATAATTGTGGACATGATACTTTGATAACACACCAAAACTTAACAAGTGGCGCTTTTCTTAAAGTTTAGTACAATGTGGAATCTTGAAACCATGATGGTGAACTGTTTGAACTTTGTTTCACTAAAATGCACTGGGCTCCCTTGCACTCTGAATGGGTTTTGCGATACTATATGTTAGTGGAGTTATGTAGATCTGCCAAATGTTGACACATTTTATGACACAATATCCGAAACATCACTGATCTCATCAGAAAAGTCTTCAAGTATTTGGGAAACTGAGCTCTTGAGGTCAGATAGATGTTTTTCAAGGGTCTCCTTTTGGTAGAAAGCCTGGATTTTATCACTGGCAACAACTACTTTAAGTTGTTTCCCTTGAAATACAGGTGCGGTTCATTCCTTTTTTTAAAAAGATTTTATTTATTTTATTTGACAGAGAGAAATCACAAGTAGGCAGAGAGGCAGGCAGAGACAGAGGGGGAAGCAGGCTCCCCGCTGAGCAGAGAGCCCGATTCGGGCCTCGATCCCAGGACACTGAGATCATGACCAAAGCTGAAGGCAGCGGCTTAACCTACTGGGCCACCCAGGCGCCCCGGTTCATTCCTTTTTGAGCAGATACCTGCCATCTGCTTAGCTCTGCATAACCATTGTTTGTCTGTCCATTGTTCTTTCTAGTAACTGGTGTTCCAGGAGAAGCCTTCTAGTTCAGCTCACCGTCTAAACGTGGGGGAGCCGCCTTTCCCAAGACAGTGGAGCACTTCATGTGTGTCTGCATTTCCTCACACAGAGTGATAAGATGTGTTGTCAAGGGTTGAAGTTTGGCAGAATGAATCCTTTTTGTTTCTTCTCCAGGATATTAAAATCGAAAATGGTCTTTTAAAAAAAGCTGCAAGTGTGTAGCGATGCCTGATGAGGTGACCCTGCCTCGCGGGTGCTGAGGCACAGAGTTTTACTTTGGCTCTGCACCAGCCATCACCGTAGAGCTCGGCACCAGCAGAGGGACAGAATGTCGTGGTGTTCTCATGTCCGTGCTGTTGACTTTATGGATCAACTCATGGGGGGACCCTTGGGGTCTGTGGGTAGTACCTTGAGAACCTGGGTGTGGAATCTGACTCTGGAAGCAAAGCCAGTGTGGGGCTCTAGCTCTGTCTTCTAATATGTTGGCCGTGGGGTCTGAGTGAGACTGGGCTGCTTTGGTGGATTGTTGTGAAGACTGGATGGGAGATGCAGTGCAAGCGTGCCTTCTCTGGTGCCTGTACGTAGTCAGCACTAGTCAGGTCCTGTTCCTTTCCTTCCTGGGGCGCTGTGAAGGTACTGCGGATTGGGAGACTTGGCTGGGGTGGAGAGGTGGAAAGGGTCAGTTTTGCCTTAGTGCATGCCTGGTATCCACAGGATAGTCTCTTGGCTCTTTTTTCTTACGTGCACTGCAGGGGTTTGCAGGGGGAAGAGCAGATCTTTCTGAGGCTGTTTGCAGGTGGAGGGGGCTTTGGTTCTCTGGACCTGTTGGTTGTCTGTGTGTGTCCCAATGTAGTTTGAGTTACAGAGCCCACTCTGAAAATTAACGACGACTTCTGATTACTGTCCTCTCCTGTGCGCTGGGTGCTTTTTACAGATAATGCTGGTTCAGTCCAAGAGCTCTCCATGGTGGCAGACCCTAGGGGGCCTTTCACGGCTGGAAAAATAAACTCAAGGATGAGGCGGTTGTGCTTCTAGAGCTTGTGTGCTGCTGGGGGTCTGAGTGTCGTCTAAGGCAGAGTTCTCTTTTTTCCCGTACTAAACAAATACCAGGGCAGGGTTTTATCACAGCCAAGTGAAATCTGAAATTCTCAAAACCCAATTCACATTAATTTTTAAAACTAACATTAATCTAGGATTAATGGTTGGTTGGGGACTGCCTTCGGCTCGGGTCTGGGGTCCTGGGACGGGGCCCTGTGTCTGTGTCCCTGCTCGGCGGGGGTCTGCTTCTCCTCTTACTCCCTGCCGTCCACTCGTGCTGGCTCTCTCATTCTCTCACAGAAAAGTTGTAAAGAAAGGAACATTCATCAGACAGTAGTTGGAACACCGTGACCCAACTTCAAAAAAGGTTGTCAGTCCCTGTCCAAGAAAGATCACAGCACATGTGAAGGCATTGGCCCTCTAGTTTATCAGGTGTATTTTCCCTGTTGCATTATTCCTGGAGGTGGACAAAGCGCGATGGCAGTTTAGCTTTCAGGAGAAGAGTCTGTGGGGCTGACCTGCTCGTCTGCTCATTTGTTCCCAGGGTTAAGTGTTGAGCCCACGTGTGTTAACAATGCCCCAGGTCTGTCCACAGGAGAGCTCTTGCTAACTTGGTGGTGCCAGAAAGGGCAATAGTTGTGTTCCAGGTCCAAAGCCACCAGCAAGAACTGCTTTTTTGGGAGGGAGCTGTGCTTCTCTACCTGGAAGAGTGAAATTCCAGGTGGAGTGATCTTGGGTTTTAAATGACCTTTTGTTCTCTCTGCTGATGGTTTCACTTAGGATTTGGGGTACTCAGAATATCTCTGTTGCTATTTAGACTTGATGTCTTGTGTGTATAAGTCCTGAATTTTTTCTTTTAAAGATTTATTTGTTTTAGAGAGCTCACTCCCGATGGGAGGACGGACAGAGGGAGGGAGAAGCCCACTTAGCTGTGAGTGTGGAGCCTGACGCAGGGCTTGATCTAATGACCCTGAGATCGTGATCTGAGCTGAATCAGGAGTTGAATGTGCAACTGACTGACAGGTCGAGTGCCCCGTAGAAAGCCCGAATTGAAGAATGTTTGTAGATATACTGATTTTTGTCCTGAAGGAGTCTCCCCGAAGAGTGCCGTAGCTGAGAGCACATCACATGGATGGTGTGGGTGGCAGAACTGCCTGGATGACTGCGTATACCGAAACCCCGAAGTCCGGTGTGGTATGGGATTGTGGTAGACTTTCTCTGTCCCCAGGGTCGAGGGGACACTCGCATTCTGTGCCGTGTCATGTTTACTTTTATAAGATGTGATGGGGAAAGTGAATTTACAGAATGTGCCTCTGTCTCTTATTGGAGTGACCAGTGTGTGGCAGAAGGGTGCTGGGCTGCCCTTGGCTCTTTCTTGAAGTTTTGCTGCTTGAGCGAGTCACGTCACTTCATTTCGCCTCAGGTTCTTCATTTGTGAACTGGCGTTCAGGACAAACTGAGGTTTAGGACACGTGCCCTTTATCTCCCGCAGCGGGTAGTTGATGGTGAAGCTTTGGGGGAAGCCGTGAGATGGGGCTCAGAGGCCAGAGAACCCTGGTTGGGTGCCCTGCACGAAAGGTGCTGGAGAAGGACAGCACTTGGACTGGTAGAGCACAGGGAAGTCCCTCATGGCGGGCCACCCACAGGTGAGCAGCCCCTTTCGTGGTGTGACCTGGGGCAACTTAGTTAACCGTCCCGTGCTCCGGATTGCTTGCCTGAAAACAAACCGGCGTTAAAATAACCTCCACAGCAGTACCTACCTCTTCAAGTTTAGATGTGGTCCTAACAGACGTGCCGTCTGTGGCCAGGTTTCTGGCTCACGGGGATGCTGAATCCGTGTTCACGCTTTTCATGGTCGGGGTGATAGGAGCCTTTTCCTGTGTGAGAAGAAGGTGTGTGTCAGGGAGCTTAACCGGATGTGTGCTTTTGCCTGCGCCTTGCAGCAGGTCGCGCATCTTAAAGGAGCCGCCATTTAACAAGGGTGGTCGTTTCTTTTTTTTTTTTTTTTTTTAAGATTTTATTTATTTATTTGACAGACAGAGACCACAAGTAGGCAGTGAGGCAGAGAGAGAGTGAGGAGGATGCATGCTCCCTGCTGAGCAGAGAGCCCGATGTGGGGCTCGATCCCAGGACCCTGAGACCACGACCTGAGCCGAAGGCAGAGGCTTAACCCACTGAGCCACCCAGGTGCCCCAGGGTGGTGGTTTCTAAGGAAGCCAGTAGGAGCGGGGAGGCGCCTCAGTGCAGTGGGCGTGACTTGTCTGCGGGAGCTTTTCGGTGCCATTCCTCTCGGTTCTTGGGGAGGAAAGGTGGGGTGTACGCTGGTGGTGTTTTTCCTATGCTGTGAGTGTGCTGGTTGTGAAAATTTCCCAACATTGCATGGGCGAAATTGTATTTGAAGCAGTAAAGAATACTTTGATAAGGGAAATGGACAAAGAAAACTAAAATGATACCATCACATGTCTTGGATTATTCTAGTTCACTTAAGAAATCATTTCGCTCTGTTGTCTTGAGCAAAAAGGCATGTGATGTTTACACCTGGTTTACCTGGTCTGTAGGCCCTGTGGCCGACCTCTGTGTCAGGCGGGCGGTGGTGAAAGACCCCGGGGCTAGGAATCAGAAGACCCGAATTCCAAACCCACGTCCCAGCTCTGCCACTACCTACTGTTTGACTTGCGGCAAGTCCCCCGACTTCCCAGGATCTCAGGTTTGAGACCTGAAAAGCGGAGAAGATGCCGGGCACCTTGCCCTGCTGGCCTCACCCGGGTCGTTGTAAGGCTCAGATGAGAATCCTGGTAAACTGCTGTACAACCGAGATACAAGTTTTAACATAAATGGCTGCTGGTAACCAAGCTCTGACCCACCTAATGAAATATTTTCTTTCTCAGTGATGTTACAGCCTTTCGATTATGACCCCAATGAGAAAAGTAAACACAAGTTTATGGTTCAGTCTATGTTTGCTCCGACTGACACTTCTGATATGGAAGCAGTAGTAAGTACTGAATGCTTCTTACTTTCTTTTAGTAATTAAAATGATTAGGTACAGAATTTTGGGTGCATGCATTTCAAGATATGTCAAAATTGTTTTAAAAGGGGAATGGTGTTTGCAAGGAGGTTTGTACTTTGACTACCTTTATGGTTTTTCTCAAACTTTGATTTTAACATTGTATGTGACTTAACAGAACACTACTGTTTCCTGACGTCTACCTCTCAGTTCGCTTCAGCAGCTGCTTGTTCTGATGGGTTGTGTCTGGAATAGTTTCAGGATTCCTTCCTTCCCTTTATAACCCCTTCCATCTCCCATAGAAAAGGGTGTTTCTTAGTCTAGGGAATGCCTTGACCATGTCTCCCTGCGCCCACCCCCATCCCCAAGAGCCCGGATGTGAGGGAGTGGGATGCTCAATGTCCTGCAGCGCTTGAGGGTTTGCTTTTCACTTGGTTCTGCTAAGCAGGATTTTTTTTCCCCTTCCCTAGTCCCCCCCCCCCCGCCCCGCCCTGCTTAAATACATGTTTAACTCTGTCTCTGATTTTGGTAAAAATAAGATAACTTTGTTTTTATAAAATAAATGATATTATATTATTGTTTTTACTGGGAAAAGATTGTAATGGAAATTCTCCTTAAAGTGAGCTTTTTTTTTTTTTTTTTTTAAACATTTGAATGAATCAGCTGGCATTCTGGTGTCTGCGGGAATCACACTGTACAGATAAACCTTACCTTGCACAGTCCCAGCGAGGACAGCATGGCCTGCCCTCAAGCGTACAGATAGGAAAAAGAAGGCGGGGCTCCCTCAACACCCCACATCGCTTTGCCGCTTGCCGGTCCAAGCTAGGGGACCGGCCCCCCGGGGAGCACCTGCACATGGGAGTCAGCCGTGGCTCGCGAGGCACTATGGTTTTTCTCTTTCAAAAGTTTTATGCGAGGGGCTTTCTATGCACTGCTTCCCTTCACATCCCAATGTCACCACTCAGCCTTTTCTGTTAGTGTTAGAAAAGCATTAAATGACCATCTTTGTGGATGTTCAAGTTTGGGGCAGGAGATGAGGGCGAACTGGATACTTGGAGATTTGAGAGAGATGAGTGACCATAGGGGACCTTCCCCTTTCATAAGAATGATTATTGAGGCATTTACTACTTTCTCTTTTGTTTCCCAGAACATGGGTGTCCCTTCATGTTAATTTGTGTGAGCAAGGAAATGTATGGCAAATACAAAATTTGGAATATCCAAGATTGTGTTCTGCTTGGCTTTTGCTGCATGGCTTAGCGACAAGAGCACGGGCTTGGCGTCTCGGGCGTGGGACTGAGCTCTGCCTTGTACTAATGTTGTGGCCTTGGGCAGTTTTCATTAACTCTCTGTAGGGTTGGGTCACCTGTAAAAGGGGTTTAAAAACCTGGTTCACACATTGTTGTGGGAATTAGTGTGCTCTGGGTGTCAAGCACCTGGCACAGTGTCCAGAGCCGCTGATCTGAGTGCTGCTGTGGTCCAGGCCTCTGTATCCAATAAAGATGAATTTCTCTCCTTTTATGATAGTTTGTGTAACAGTTAAAATCTTTTATATAAACGTACATTGGAAGAGATTTTGGAGATACACAAATAAGCAAAAATAAAACTAAAAGTGACCTATAATTTGTTTATACTAGACCTAACCATTGTCGTTAGAGCCTCATGCTATTTTTTTTTATTTTAAACTATTTTTTGGTATTTTGATACACAGAAAGCAGAAAAAATTACACAGTGATCAGGTCTGTGACCTTCACGTAGACTCGCCATTGAGCACTTCGCCGCATTTGCTTCATTTCTGCCGTAAATTGTTTTTGCCCGACCACTTAACTCTTAAGACACAGACTTCATGGCACTCACTCCTACTCCCTTCAGCACAAGGACAGTGTCTTACATCGTCCCAGCACTGTCCTCATAGCTGGGAAAGTTGACATTCATCCAGTCATACTATCTAACAGAGAAACCTATATGTAGCATTTTCTAGTTGCTTCAAAATGACCATAGTTGTTACTCTATTGAAGTATAATACCCTCAAGGCTTGTGTTTTTCATGACTTTGAATATTTGAGTCCAGGCCAGTTCTGGGATTGTCTGGTTATTTCTTCATGATTAAATTGAGGTTAAATGTTTTTGGCAAGAACATTCCATAAGTAATGTCATTGTATGCATCGCATCAG
Organism: Mustela nigripes; assembly: GCF_022355385.1. Classification (NCBI taxonomy): domain Eukaryota; kingdom Metazoa; phylum Chordata; class Mammalia; order Carnivora; family Mustelidae; genus Mustela; species Mustela nigripes. The sequence goes on from NC_081563.1 coordinate 136,182,252, forward strand.
AAGGCATTAAGTACTGGGTTGTCCCTCTATTGACGATGCTAAGTTGGATTACTTGGTTAAGATGGTGACTGCCAACTTTCTGGTATCAAGGCGCAACTGCCCCTTGTGGTTAATAGGTCATCTGTGACACTCCGGAGTGATGGGATACTCGGAGAGCACGTGAATGTCCTGCTCACCAGCGGTCGCACCTGGTGGTTTTGGTCTGGTGATGAGCCTTGCTTACTGCCCTTTCGACACAAGCACACAGGCACACGTGTGCTCGTGTGTGTGTGTGTCCATAGAACAGACTAAAATATAGTCTGTGGCTTCCTTCCTTACGATTCTGTGCATTTTCCCTATGTACTGTTCAGTCTCATTGGAGTGGCCTGCTAGTCCACTGAAGGGGTCTCCTGGGGCTTATTTGGCAGTTCCTGTTGTTCGCCACACACACGGTCTCCTGGTTTTGGCTCTTGGTACCTGTGTTGCGCTAGCTGCCTCCTGCATGGTCCTGGGGCAAGGGTGGAAGAGTTTATTCTTGTTTTCCATATTATAACCTTCCTGCTGTGCTGGTCTGCCCTCCACTGCCCAGAGGAGGATTAAGCCAAGAGTACGTGCTCCTGGAGCCTGGAGTTAGCCAGGAAGGTCTCCCCACTAGCAGGCTGGAGGGATTGGGGGTCAGCCCAGACAGCGGCATGCTCCTGAATGTGCCCCGTTAGTAGTTGGCAGTGAAGTTCTCAAACCACTCCCCCGTGGTATACACTTACTCTAAGAGGGGTGCCCCCTGCAGAGTAAGTTTTATTTTCCTAAGGAGAGCCAGAGTTACCTCTGACCGCTCAGACATAATTTAGAAAATTCCTCTTCCTTCAGCAGTGGTTGTCTCTGTTCCATGTGCTTCCCACAGACTAGCAACAGGAGCAGCACTGGTTGGCTTGGAGGAATCAGCAGCAGGGCTGGGGTTCGTGAAGTGTAATAAATATTCAGGAAAGCTACTGTATTTAATCTTGTCCTGTTAAAAATACTGAAATCTCAGCAGACGTAAGTTCTTTATTTGATATACACCCGGGATTTCTCATTAAGAATATTTTTTTGAAATTGTCAGTTATAGGAAGAAAATTATTCTTCCAGCAGCTTTATAATATCCTGATTATTAAATTTAAATTGTTTTAGTGGAAGGAGGCAAAACCGGAAGACCTTATGGATTCAAAACTTAGATGTGTGTTTGAATTGCCAGCAGAAAATGATAAACCAGTAAGTATGTTTATCGTTAACAATAATTGAATGTTGCAAGCTGATACTCATTTGCATACCATCTCCTGCAAAACCAAGATTTAAGTTGGCAAATTATTTTCCTACTTCTGATGTCTGATGAAAAAAATAAGCTGAAGTCAACAAATAAGGGGCCTTCATGAAATCAGCCTCTGAGAGACTGGTGGAAAGACAACTAATTGAAACAATTTTTTTTCTTGGGAAGTGCAACCTGTTGGCTGGTGAAATGTCATAAATCCTAAAGAGCTTCTCTGACTTGGCAAAGTTATAGTTTGCTGTAAAGAGTGGGTAGGTCCCCAGCAGGGAGTGATTTGCCGTTTATCATGGGGCTCGACGGACAGGTGGTAAGCTCTCGGGTTCTCTGGTTTCACAGACTACTGTCCTAGGTCTCCTGTCTGCTCTTTCCCTGAACGCCACCTCGCCACCCCCTTAACCCTCCTGCCTCTTTCGTTAAACCTGCTTTTAGATTTAGGGTTTCTCAACCTCAGCACTGTTAACACTGGGGCCGTCTCGGGCCGTGTGGGATGTTGAGCAGCAACCCTGGCCTCTCCTCACTGGATAACCGGTCTTCACTCATCTTGCGTGACAACCAAAACTGTCCCCAGACGTTGCCCGGGATGCACTGGTGGGGGCAGAACCGCCTCCCGCTGGGAGGCCCCCCCTACCCCCATGCTGCGGGAGGGGGCGATGGCAAGAACTAGCTGCCCCCGAGCTATCCGCTCGTTTTTCTCTGTGAAGCCATGGGGCAGACCTCTCGTGGCCCTTGCTCATGCCCTGTTGAGAGAGCAGACTGTGTCTGAAATGCAGATTTGGACCTTCCTTCAGCCTAGTCAGAGGAGCTTAAATTGTTTCAAAAACCACCCTACAGAAAATCTCACTACCCCGGCCATTAGTCGCTGGAGTTGGGGAGTCGAGAAGCTCACATTCTGTGAGCTTGGTCCGTAGCGGTCTGCAGGCTCGCCGCTGGCGTGGGCCTCTGCTACTCAGTGTTTCCTTTCTGCTCGGCCACTGACCGCCGTCCTGATCCCGCCTCTTTGAATGGGTAATGGGAGTTTTTTGTTGTCGATTTTGTCTCTACCCATTGCATATTTTGTCCCGGGAAGATCATTTTGGGAACCTGTGAGACCTGTGCTCTGTTCCTGGCTCTTTGCGGTACCAGCTCTGTAGATGGGGGCCTCGCCCTTTGCGGGGCTCCCGTCTTCTCATCTGGAAGAGGAAGGGTCAAGCCCAAGAGTACGATAGGGAGAGCCGGTCGTTTTCTGTGAGCGGCGTGGAACCCCCAGGCCAGTGATCCCCAGCACACCTGACCATCCCCGTGCCCTCCCGGGTACCGGCTCCTCCTCGCTCACTCTCCAGAGACGGTCATAACTGTCTTGGAAGCGAAGTGGGGGGATGTGCGGCTCCCCTCAATTGAAATATTGCAGACAAGGAGCTAGTTTCACCTTCAGCCCAGCTCCAAGTTCTGACTTGGTGAAATAAATCGCCCTCTGTGTAATGTCCTCCCTGGCTTCCCACCTCCCCCGTCCAGGCCCATCCTGGGGATGTTGAGGTCTTCCTGGTGACAGTAATTTGTGGCTAATAACTCCTGAGCTTGCACGATTATGATATGCTAATTTTTGCATGGCAGGAATTTGATAGTGCGGTATGCACAGCCCTTTTTCTCTTCCTTTGAAGTATTAGTCTCAGCCGGACTTCATTATTTGCTCTTATCCATAACTTCTGGGGCCCAGTCGCTCTAGATTATTAAGATACTAGATAAAGTGATCCATTTTTAAAATAAATGTGACATGTTACAGTGTGGATGAAACGCTACCACGTGTGGTGTTTGCTGAGAACTACTTTACTTTGCATAAAAAAGTCCTTTATTACATAGTTGGTGACACTTGGGCTTTCATTTATTTCTGAACAGCATGATGTAGAAATAAATAAAATTTTACCCACAACTGCATCAAAGACAGAAACACCAGCGGTGTCTAAAGCTCTGAGCTCTTTGGACGACAGCGAAGTGAAGAAGGTGCTGGAGGAGTGTAAGAGGCTGCAGGGGGAGGTGCAGAGGCTCCGGGACGAGAACAAGCAGTTCAAGGTAATGGCGTCTTTTCTTTCCTTCAAGATTTTATTCTTTCAAGTAACCTCCACGCCGAGCACGGGGCTTGAACTCACAAGCCCAACAGCAAGAGTCACATGCTGTACAGACCGGGCCAGCCAGGCGCCCGCGGTGGCGTTTCATTTCCTGCTCCTCTACCGAAAACAAGGGCTATTCCGCTGTGATCTTGTGTCGGGAAGTTGACCCATCCCTGGTTTTTTGAATTGTTTTGTATTTACATATTCTTTCCCTAGAGAGAAATTTCTGTGGCTTTCATCAAGTTCTGAAAGAGCTCTGATGCGTGTCCCCCAAGTTTCTCAACTATTCAAATTCTTGTTCGCTGGTACTTGACATGTTATAATTCATTTAATCTTCTAAACCCTTCTGTGAGGTAGGGTTTTTACCATCCCCAGCTTACAGATGAAGACACTGAGGAACAGGGAGGTTAAGTGACTGGCAGGTCACACTTGCCGTGGGACCTGAACCCAGGCTTTGTGTCTCAGAGTCCACATCCGTCCTGTTCTCCTCCGCAGTGTGCAGGCTCTCGTCCTCTTGTAAGGAAACAAAGCCCCTCTTGCCCTCCCATGAGTATAAACTGAAGACAAACTCTGAGATTAAACACAAAAGAGCAGTGGTTACCTTGAATTCACAGTGTCAAACCCTGCTCCATCCCGGGTGGGTGAGAATCTTTCCTCAGTAGAGGAAATAGGTAAACACCGACCTGTACTCCTTTAACACGGGCATAATTCTGGTCTTTGAAGATTCTAGGTGGGTCTGGGCAGTAGGGTCTCCTCAGACTGGACACATGATGATGAGACTGGAGATGGGGAGTCGGTGCAGTCGACAGGTGGAGATTATAGAAGGAGAAATGCGAGTCTCCAGCTTGTGGCTGTTGACGAGGTAGCTGGCGTTGGTGTTAGAAGGTCAGGTCGCACTGGGCGGTGAAGGCAAGCGGGCTGCACTTCATTTGGCCTTGGCGGCCTGAGATGTTGTGCCGGTGACTGCCCACACTTGACTGGCTTTGAGTCTGTGGTGGTCACAGCATCTCCCGGCCTCTGCTCGCAAAACATGTTGAAGGCCCCTTTCAGCTTTAAAAGTATGTCTGTTTCTGACAAGGTCTTGAAGAGAATGTTTCCGAACATCTAGTCATAGGAACTTCTGTTGCTGCTTAGCTCTGAGGCTGGTCTGGTCCCTTCTTCTCGATCATGCCACTCACCCATGCCCTAGGCTTTTGTTCTTTAACCACCAAAGCAGCAGACACACGTAATAATCCATCCCATTCAGGTGACTTCTTCTTGTATTCTGACAGTGCCGTCAATACAGGAAAATCAACAGTGCCTGGAGAATGGCATCATTTTCTTTCTTTGCAGTAATCTTAATTTGCCTCCTTCAGTAACTTCTTTTAGTATGGAGTAAATTATGAAGCTGACACTTTACTTTTTGGCTAAAAATCCAAGATATGCCTAAAGCTTCTCCTTGAGTGTATTTCTCTTCAGAAACAGAGTCCTGTGCTGTTTAAAGTGATAAATAGGTAGAAATAGCTTCTATATAAACCCAATAAAATAAATGCTGTATTTTGCTCTGCCCATTTTTTTTTGGGGAAGTTAATCGAATAACATCGGTCGTTTATCACTATGCAGCGATATTGGCCATGCCCCATGAGCAGAATATCTTTAAAATATTATCAGACTAGTCTTGACAATAGAAGATTCTTTATCCTGCCAAACACTGATTTCTTGTTTCGTGTTGTTTCATTCTTTCATTTGGCCAACACATTTCCCAAGGCCCTCCCATGTTCCCGGTGCTGTGGGCGCGAACACGAGCTGTCCCTGCCGCTGAGGAGCTCTTTGCTGACTAGGGTCACTGGGGACGCAAATACTGATGACCCAAGTAATGAGTGGCCCCACAGAGACGGCCACAAGTGCCATGGAGACTCAGCTCAACGGGCTGGCTGGCTGCCTGTTGTTTGCAGGACTGACAAGTGTGGGGACGAGTAGATGAGGTAGTTAGCCCCTGAGCCCGAGAAGGGAGGCCTTGCTGTGCGCCATGTTGAGGAGTGTGGACTTGGCCTTGGGAGCAGTAAAGGAGGAAAAGGCTCCTATTCCGTGCATTAAGTAGGCAATGTCCGAGATGCATAGATCAGCTTCGGTCACATTTTAATATTCCACTTACCATGTCTTCTGCACAGCAGTCTGCACGTAACTCACTGATACAGAGCTCTGCGTTTGAAAGCTTCTGGGCCTCCCATTTTGTAGCTTCTTGTGATCTTTATGTTTGTGCTTTGGGAAGTACCTGTCATTTGAAAACCTTTGGTTTGGTTAGGGAGGCCTGCTCAGTAGAGGAAAGGAAGACAGAGGGTTGGAGTGATGTAGGAGAGGGGCTGGGAGGCGTGGCCAGGGCGGTGTGGATGGTCCCAGGGTGCCAAGGACCTGGCTGACCCTCTCAAGGGGAAAGCGATGGGGAGCCAAGGTGAGCCTGTTCAGATGCATGGTGTAAAAAGGTGCCTGGCCGTGTCGTGTGGGTGGGTGGCAGGGAAGAGAGGCTTCTGGTAATGTTTTCTCAGTGGCCTCAAGCCAGTGCCTTCTCCGTGGGATTCACTTCTCCCTTTGAAAACTGAGGAGGCCGGCCCACACCATGAGGTTCAGGTCTGCTTACAAGCGCACCCTGCGAAGCTGGACGCTTGACTGCTTGCTGCTCCTGGTCTGTTGGGTTGTCTTTGAAATGTGCATTTGCTCCCGTAGGAAGAAGATGGACTTCGGATGCGGAAGACCGTGCAGAGCAACAGCCCCGTTCCTGCGTTCGCTGCGGCTGGGAAGGAGGAGGGCCCCAGTGCCCGGCTCCTGGCGCTCGTGGTGTTGTTCTTCATCGTTGGCGTCATCATAGGGAAGATCGCCTTGTAGAGGCGGCCGGCGGAGGGTGGCTTTACTGGATTGATGGCCCGCCATACCGTGGGCTTTGAATTGATCATAACCATGTGTAAAAAGAAGTTAATGTGTGATGACATCTCACAGGTCTTGCCTTTAAATTACCCCCTCCCTGCGCGTGCGCACGCGTGCACATACACACACACACACAATTATAATGTAACAATCTTTTAGAAAGTGAAAAATGTATAGTAAATGATGGGGGAAAGACTGGTCTTTATTAATGACGAGGGAAACCGTGATTAAATCGTAATGGCATGTCGTAAGTGTCACTTTAAACATTTGTAGCCTTGGTACCTGTGGCTGGGTTGATTACCTCTCTCAGAACAAGACACTCTTCCTGCCTGTTGGTGCTGGCCCTTGGGGAGCGGGAGCCCAGTGCGGTGGGAGGGCCGTCCCCTCCACGTAGCAACCCCCGCCCCTGCCCACTCACCCCTGGGCTCGGCTGCTGCTCCACGTCCTGCTCTGCTCTGCCCCTGGCCGTGGTTCCCTGGGACTGATGAACGGGGTCAGAAGCCAATGGCGTTGTGCTGTGGCAGCGTTGGATATGCCCGTCGGGAGTGGGAGGCGGATGCTGACCGACTAGCCCAACACTTTGGAAATCAAAGTCAATGCTTTGTTCTCTTAAAGGGACCAAGCTAAATTACTGTGGGTTCATGTAGCGAGATTCACTTGTTATTCAGAGATGTTTAATGCATATTTAACTTATTTCATGTATCTCATCTCATGTTTCCTTATTGCCACAAGATTATAATTACTGCTGTGGGCTACACATCACCTGTGCCCCTTGGTGCCGGTGGGAGCTGCTGGCATTGCGGCTGGAGAGCTGTGGGCTCCTCTCGGGAGGTTCTCCGGGCCCTGCGTACATGTGGAGGGGTGGTTTGTCTGACTGTGGGAGAAGAGCTGCCAGGAAGGTTTGTCTGTGTGAATAGAGGACAGCCGTCCGAGAGGGGAGGTTCTTAGTGGCAGCAGTCAGCTCTGTTCCCCTTCGAGTGGAGAAGACTGGCCGGGCTTCTGTGTTGTTCCTCATTGCCCCTCCGCTTCCTGTGCTCCCTCCAGCACACGTGCCCCTCGTCTGGTACTGACCTCTCCCGTGTGGCCCTCGCTAGGAGTGGGGCGGCAGGGGCGGCCGCAGACAGGGAACCAGCGGGGTGGGGCCGGGGAGAGGGGTGAGAGTCTCTTCAGGTAATCGTCAAGTAGTGATTGAGAGTTTGACTGTAAATTAATTTTATGCCATAAAAGACCAATCCAATTCTGTTTGACTATGTAGCATCTTAAAAAGGAAAAAAAAAAATAAAGCCCCAGAACTAAGAGTTCTTTTGTCATGTTGTCACACTTGCTATGGGGGGGATTATTATTCTTATGATCTTTGTTATTGTTTTGTCACTGAAAGGTTGGTTCTAAAATGAGCCCTATCAGTGAGCAATCTGTATGTTTAATGATGGAATATATATAATCGTGTGTGTGTGTGTGTGTGTGTGTGTGTGTGTGTGGTTGGCTTCAACGGAGAGCATAAAAATAAAACTGCTGAAAATCTTAAGCAGCTGGTCACCCTTGCCCTTCCATTGCTTTGCCCCTGGGTAGAAAGAACTCTCTTCTCTGGGTCAAGAAACCGAGCAGAAGAGACGAGGGACAAGTGTGCTGAGCGTGGCTGCGGGGAGCAGGTGGGTTTGAAAAGACAGAGCCATCAAAAGGAAGACAGTTCTTAGAAGTCGTCCGCTTGACTCATTCCTCCTGAGCTTGGCTGGGGCGGGAGGGCCTTGGTTCTGGCCCTGAGGATCTGGTCAGGGACCTAGAGCCTGGGAGCTGGGCATCTGCGTCCAAGTAAGTAGCTTCTGTCTTCGTGTGCGGTTCCTGGGTCCCGAATGCTCGCGGTTCCGGGACGTGGAGCGGACCTAGTTTGCAGCCACACACCTGGTGCTCGGACGGCGTGGAGTGCGTGCATGGGGAGGGCGGCCCAGTAGAAGTTAGGCTCCGGTATTCTCTTGTCCTCGTGGATCCAGGGACTTACGGAACGGGGTGGAAAGATGGTGCCTTCTGGCATTGATTTTCTGTGAGTGGACTGCGGTCTTCCCAGGTGTGGGAGCTGCAGCGAACCGGTCCTGGTAGCTTCCAGCCTCTCACAGCCTCGAAAGGACCAGGGTTGGGTAGGTCTCGGACTGTTCCTCGGAGTGCGGCACGGTCCCGTTTCTCTGGAGCAGGACTCCCCAGGCATTTTCTCAAGGGGTGTGGCTGTGTGTTCCCATAAAACCCGATGCGCAGGAACAGCTGGTGGCATTTGGCGCAGGACGCCCGAGCTTGCCTGCGCTTGCACTGGGGCGACCGAGTTCTTAAAGACGGCGCCTCGGATATCTGTTCTGTTCTCGAACCTGGCAAGGTACTTTGTGTTTTGTGTATATGCAGGAGACGGCATTCAGCTTCTCAGAAGATGTGGACCTTTTGTTTGTAGCTGAAAATGAGAATTTAAAACCCACCGTTGCCTTCTTTCTCACTAATCATCCTGTAAGATCTCTCGCTCCTTTAGAGGTTGAGATTCGGCGAACGCAGGTTAGTTTACAGGGCTTTTTGACTGAGCAGAAGAAGGGAGCTCCCCAGGGAGAGAAGGAAGGCAGTGCCGGGAAGATTGGATATTATGTAAATCATCCAGGCAGTAAAGAGCGAGCCGGGAGAGGGAGCGTGCGGCACAGCACGGCTAAGGGTCAGGGACCGTTTGAAGAGCCACAAACACTCAAAATCTCAAACGTGGGCAGGGATGCACCTTTTGAGTGTCTTTCTTGGAATGACAGGAAAGGAAGCATGAGAGTCAGGCAGAGAGGTAGATGCACGGTCCCTCCCATGGCCTGGCCTGGCCGAGGAGGAAACGAGTCAAAGAATCAGAACAAACTGGCCCAGCCTGAGCAGGGCTGACTAAGTGAGCCCTCCCGCCTCCTGCCTGCCGCTCGGGCACCCCTTGACAGCAGCTCGGAGAGCGGTGCCTTTGTTTCAGAAATCTGCCACCGAGCCCACAAATACATAAGGAGGCGTAAGCAATAACAGGGTCCTGTAAATTTTTATGGATTGAATTTTTTAATTGATAATTTAAGCTCCCTCCGCACAATACAGAATGCTTCTTAAAGTACAAATTCTTATTAAAATACAAAGTACTTCTTAAAATACAAAATACTTCTTAAAGGCAGCAGGATGTATTATTTGTAGGTATGAGGACCCGGCTTTATTATTTTTTATCCTTCTAGTTTGCATGTTTTCCTTCTCTCGTCTTCTAAATTGCCTGCACCAGCAGTAATAAATACTGATAAAATCAAAATTGATTTTTAGCAGTGGACAGTTTATGCCTAGAGAGACGGCTTATACCTACATAACACAGAAGTGGGAAAAATGAGGAACCGCCAGTGATCCGTGAAAACCTAAACTCTTTCGAACAAATCCCAGGAACAGAACTGCTATCCACTGATATCAGTGCCGTCTTGCAGGCTCTGCTGGGTCAGATACAACTGAATGCAGTGATAGCTCAGAGCTAAATAGCCTTTCAAATTAATTTGAAAACAAACTGTGTGTGTGTGTGTGTGTGTGTGTGTAGCATATGTATCATATGTAAGTAGCTTAACATTTTTCAAATGGTGCCTCTATTTTTTGCACACACAAATCTTTATATTTGCAAACTCAGAAATCCATGCCAAAACACAATACCGTTTGTCATTTTCAGTCCCTCCTCTAAACTGGACCATTCACAAGTTTCTGGTTACGGTTTGTGGAATTCTTGGTTTGAAAGGCAAAAACAGGGAGTGAGATGGGGCCCTGTCCCTGTCCCCTTGAGCGTGGATCTGCCAGTCCCCCCCTCCCTGGGAGCCTACCTCAGGTGACGAGGCCGCTGCGCCCTCTGCTGGCGGTGGCCGCTCCCTGAGGGCATCTCGCGGGCTCGGGGGTCCAGGGCGGCCTCCCCTGTCCCTGTCCGCGATCCGTCTGGCTAGAGGAGGAGCAGAACGAGGTCCAGCTCCGGAGTTACGAAGTGACCACCGCGAGGTGTCCGCCTGCAGTTAAGCGCGGGCTCCCCTGCCCTTGGTGCGAGCACTGGTGGGAGGTCGCCGGGACGGGACCTGTCCTGAGAAAGTCCCCTGACGCACAGAGGGGTGGCTCCGGTTCCCACGCACAGATCTGCTAGGGCCTGTGGTCACCACAGGTGCCACACGTCGAGAGGGGCCCCTCGGGGTGTCCGTGGCCCGACTGGCTTTGTGGACGGCTCGTTTCCTTTTTTAACCTTCCTCCGGTGGAACTGCGTTGATAGGAACCTCTCGGGGAAAGTAGCTGCTGTTCCAGTGCTGCCTCGGCCTTGTGCAGAGCCCTTCCAGAACGTTCCAGAACGTTCGCTCAAACAGCTGCGATGGGAGGGCGGGGCTGCAGGATGAGGGCTTTGTTTCGAAAGGGAGGAAATGAAGTCTCCAAGAGGCTACACTGAGCAACTTCTCAGAGCCTCTCATTAGGAACGAAGTGGGTCTCAGGGAGCCCACGGGGAGGCCGGCATGGCCACGGCGGGGTCTGGCCCGTGGTCCCACCCAGACGGGCCGTGCGGAGGCTCTGCTGAGTGAGCTCGCAGGCTCGGGCGCTCCCACCGCTTGTGCCCTCACGTGTCTGTCTTCCTACCTCACGCAGTTGCCCTGAAGATCCAGTGGACAGAAGCCGGACACTGAGATGCTTTTTTTTTCTTTTTGAAACCAAACACGCTCAGACAGGGAGGGACAGGTCTGCTTTCCATTTTCTCGTTGCCTGAAGAGCTCTGCCTGATGCTCGTGGGGGGTGAATTGGGGGGAAGGAGATGCCCAGTCCGTCTCGGCGAGCGGGGCACGAGGCTGCTCTCTGCGGGGCTTGGCATAGCTCGTAAATTCAGTGTGAAGCGAGGGCAGTCCATTGAGGTTGGCGTCACAGCAGTGGCCTGCGGGGTTTCAGAACAGCCAAGCTTCTGGGTGCGGACCTCTCCCCGAGTTAGCGCTGCCTTTCTCTGGGAGAGCCTGGGAGGAAGCAAGTCCCAGGGCCCAGAGGCGGGCTCGGGAGGCCGTGAAAAATGGGCCTCCAGCAAGACTTCCAACCCTCTCACTCCAGCAGCTGAGTCCCGTCTGCCACACGCACAGTCCACAGGCTCAACCTCCCTAGAATGTCAGTTTGGGTGCACGAGAGCCCCCCCCCCCCCCCGCACCGACCCCCTGCAGCGGGATCCAGACCTCCCTCTGCGGGGTGTTAGTGACGTCATCTAGGCCACCAAGAAGTTTTCGTCTTACTACTTTTCATTACAGGGGTATTTTGGAAATGTAGAAGACATGAACACACACGAATGGTTGTGTATAATAGTTGCAAGTGAAACCTGCAGAGGTAGATGAGAGGTTGTCTTGGGTAAGATAATTACTTGAGATTTTTTTCCTAATGGAATTAATTCATTAGAAAATATCTGCATTGACTCGGTAGAAGAGGAGGAAAAGCTAGCAACAAGAGCATAGCTGTTACCCGACTTGCCGTGGATATTCACAGTTGCGATACCTTGGAATGTTGCCACAATATGGATTGCTTTGATTAAAAGATGCCAGTTGCATAAAACAGGACCATGGGGTAATAGTTTTCTGCCGCTAGATAAATGCTAATGTTCATTTTTAAACCAGGAAACACTGATCCTGTGACAACGCCCTATTAGAATTACTTCATTAGACCACAGGGTTGATGTCTATTTAATCATTCGGCTAACGGACGTGGGTGCGGGACCACCGTGTGCCCACTGCGTCCCGCTGGGCCCCGGAGTGTCCATGTCCCTCCTGCCCAGCGCCGCAGCCGGCCCCAGTGGATCCCATCTACTTCTTGTTTCCCTTCAGTCCATGCCAAATAGGGTAGACAGATCTGATGATCTGTCAGATCAGTTTCCTTAAGGCTTAGTGCTCGCAAGGATGCATAGCTTTTTGTGACTTAAAACACTAATAAACTAGCATGCTTGCTTCTCATGTCAACTCAGTGGCTTTCCGTGTGATACGAAGAGGTCTGGTTGTTTCTGTGAACTGGACACCTGCATTACCGTCTTTCTTTTGTACTTACGAAGTCAACTACATTCAGCTGTGACCTTCCACTGCGGCATTCTTTTAAAACGAGGCTTTTCCCTTGACTCTTGTAGTTGGATTCAGAGGTCAGAATTTATTGTCTGTAATCCCGAGACCATGAGTGCAAGAACCGCTTGCCTTCAACGTTCCTGTGTTTAGCAAACATTTTATCGGTTTACCTTCGGTATGTTAGATACTGGAGGAGACGCTGAGGAATTAATCAACAGGAGTGATCTGTTTTTGTGCGTTTCATTCGTAAGCACCCTCAGTAAAGTGCTCCAAGCTTACGTGTAGAGAGCCGACTGCAAAGTACATTGGGTTCTCATGTCTGCTGCTTACTTTTTAAAGAATTTATAAACTGCTGCCGTTGGGAACTTCTCTAAGAAACTTAGAATGATCTATTTAAATGACCCCTTTACCACCTCTCTCCTTTGTGAGAAAAGAAGTCATTTCAGTGGCGCACGCTGTCCCCTCTGCTTTACAGCTTTCTTCCTGTGTCGGGGAAAAAAAAAAATCTCTGCAGTTTATAGTGTGTGTTTTCATTCTGACTTCAATGTACATTAACATTTTGGGGGATCGCGTCTTTTAAGAGCTGTCTTACAATGCTATTGTTTCCATAATTTTTCTTTTCTGTATTTTGAGTTGTATTTCCTGTTTTGACTGAGAATTCATTTAAAAAGTTGGTGCAGGAAAGGACTCTACCATCATCCATTCTGGTTATCTGATATGTAATAAATTCATGGTTTTATGGCTGACTTTACATTTCCCAGAGGGAAGGAGATGTATTTCTGCAGTGTCCAGATCGAAAGAGCTGTTCAGAGCGTGTTCTCACATGTTCTGCCGTGTCGGCCTGATGAAGCCCGCCCTGCGAAGGCGTAAACTTTTGTACTAGCTGTCTCCGCATTCTGGTCAATAAATTCTGTGCTCTGAATATGTTTAAAGGATGCTTCGGTGTAAAATTATTTCGAAGAGATGGCTTAAGAGCATTTGGATATGCTTTAGAGAAAACACCAGAGCCCATCGCCTTGCTCTGCCACTGAGTCTTAGGAACATAAAATCGGTTTAAAATGAAAAATCTTAGATATCTCGTGTGACGGAAACAGACCGAAGGGAACTTCCTCATTTTACTGATGAGGAAACTTTTGCCCAGTGTGGGAGCCAGGCACGTATTCTCGTCCTTCCTGCCTGTTGGGGGTGGGTGGGGAGGTTCGTCATGGACTGACAGAGCCCTGGCTGGTGGATGTTGCTAGCAAGTCTGCAAGGTGGGGCAGCCTCTGGCTTTAAGCGGTGGTGGGCAGCTCTCCATCATACGGTGTTATCCGGGTGAAGCGTGAGTGACAACATTTCCATTTCTTTTGAAGAAGCGACACGCAAACGTTAAGACTTAACACCGGTCCAAGAGACAGCATGAAGATCCACCGGCTCCCCTGCCCCTGCCACCAACCAGCCCACACACCCACTGCTCTTCTCCAGAAACTCCTGAATGTCCCATTTCCCGTTTGCCTCTTTCCGGAGATCCTCTCCGCACATGTGTCTGAGCACACACCAGCCCGTGTCCCCTTCCTTACACACAGAGGGCAGCACACGGAGACTGCCCTGTCATGACTGTTTTTTGACTTTGTCACATGTTGGAGATCATTTCCTGTCCACACACATTTTCTTGATGGCTCTGTCGTTTTTCTCTGTGATGTGCCCATAATTGACTGAACCAGTCCTCCACAGAGGTGCACGTCTCCTGTTGCTAGTCTTGGCTGCTACAAACACAGCTACAGCGGGACCCCTGCCCACGAGCGGGAATAATGGGGCACAGTTCCTTGGGGTGCCTGCATTTAAAATTTGATCCCGTGACTTCCCCACCGGGTTTCGCGGAGGACATGCCAGCTTCTGTTCCAGCACCGTCTGCCCGTCCCCCGCCCACTGCTAGCACGTTGCCATGTCAGATTTTTGCCTTTCTTTGCTCATCAGGAAAGGGCACACGGTTTCTTGGCTTCAGTCCCCATTTCTTTGCATGAGGTTGAGCCGCTTGTTCGTGTAAAGGTGGTTTGACCACACACGTGATGATCAGGAATGAAGGACGTTCAAAGGAAGGGGAGTCTTAACCACGGAAAGGGCCAGGGCTGAAACAGCAGAAATGCAATTGTAAAGGGGTACATTTACGAATGTGGAAATAGGAATGTACAGTATTTTGGTCCTGGGAAGAGCACTTGCCGCAGAGGATATAGAAATGGATTGGGCGGGGGGCGGGGGTGATAACACTTTATTGCCAACTGATCAGGCTCTCGTTCCTGACCTCTGCTAGCTACGTCCTGATGGCGTTAGTCTAATGAGCCTGTCGTCTTGCTGCCCAGGGGTCCTTATCACAGAGGCCGTAAGTGAGGCACATTTCAGTGTTCCAGACCCCAGGGGGTTCTGGAAGAGGGACTAGAGATGGTGGTCATTCTTAAAGCTGTGAAATAGAGGTGTTTTCTGCTCAGCAGTCACAGGAGCTGTTCTGGCATTATCTGTCGTGAGCATCTCGTTATTAGCGCATCAGGAAGACAGACGCTGTCTGGGAAGTTGCCAGGGTCCTGTGATTGGGGGGAGATGTGCCCTGCCAGAAACAGATCCCCCCACCACCGAATCTGCACTGAGAGTGGAGGCTTTCCCTTGTCCAAGTAGAACTTCTCTTTGTTTTCTTAGCAATGCTTGACCACTAAAAGAAAAAAAGAGTAAAAATGTCGAGAAACACATAAGTGCTACAGACTTTTCGAAGAACGGACCTTTATGCTACTTCAAAAACGTTACGAGAATGTGTACGGCAGGCAGGAGGCTTTTGAAAGTCAAGCCAAGACCCATTGTTCTATCTTGACCCCAGCCTTGCAGTCGCAGTGCCCGACCTCAGTGCAGCTCCAAAGCACAGGAAGTGTTTCCCGTTCGTAATGGTAAAACCACCCAAAGGTATCTCTCCACTCGCTGAGAGCTCACGGCTGGTGCTTTGGGCATTTTCTCCTTTGTTTCCTTCAGTCTCAGACTCTGAGGATGAGTCTGATTTGTACAAACTCAGCTGCTCCCTCTCCCCCACCCTGGGATGCCTGCTCCACCAGCCCTGTCCCCCAAAGCATTTTGATGCCTCTCTTGCCATAGTCTGTCCATACTGGATTGAAAGCAATTTGAAGGGAAGTTCTAGGTTTTGTTGTTGGATTTGGTTTTGCATTTTTTAAAAAGTTTTTTATTGAAAGTCCAGCTAGCCAACATGCAGTGTTACGTTAGCGTCTGCTGTTAATACGGAGACTCAGCACTCCCATTCATCGCCCGGCACTCATCACAAGTGTGCGTCTTCATCCCCATGCCCCCCCGCCTCCTGCCCCTTGAGAACCGCCTTTGTGTTCTCTGTAGTTAAGAATCTGTTTCTTGGTTTTTCCTCTCTCTTTTTTACCCCTGTTGTTCATTGTTTCTTAAGTTCCACATATGAGTGACATGATATGGTATTCGTCTTCCCCTGAAATACGTTGTCGAGCACAATATTCTCTAGCTCCATCTTTGTCACTGCAAGTGGCAAGATTTCACACTTTTTTGTGGCTGAGTAACGTTCCCGCATATGCATACACCACATTTTCTTTATCTGCTCCTCTGTTGGTGGACGCTTGGGCTACATTCACAATTTGACTATTGTAAGTAGTGCTGCTGTAGGCATCGGGGTGCACATGTCCCTCTGGATTCGTGTTTTGGTGTTCTTTGGGTAAAAACCGAGTATTGCAGTTGCTGGGTCCTAGGGAAGCTCTATTTAACTTCCTGAGGCACCTCCGTGCTGTTTTCCACAGTCGCTGCACCAGTGTGCATTCCCACCCACCGTGCATGAGGGTTCCTTTTTCTCCACGTCCTCGCCAACACGTCTTGTTTCTTGGGTATTGTTGAGTTTAGCTGTTCTGACAGGTGTGAGGTGGCATTTCGTTGTGGTTTTGACTTGCGTTTTCCTGGTGTTGAGTGATGCAGAGCCATCTTTTCATGTGTGATGTGTTTTGCAGCATTTTTCATTTTACCTTCTACCAAAGCATTTCATGTGCGTCGTATAAAATGCCAGATAGTTCTAACAGGCTCATAGTGAAAACCAGCAGACCCTCCTGGCCCTGTGCTTCCATTTCCGGGAGGAAGCATGTTAGCACTTTCTGTCTTCTCGTATTAACATCTATATTTCTCAGTTGTGTGCTTATATTACCTTTTCTTTCACTTCTAGATCTTATCTGTTGATTTCCTTCTAAGGAAGGTAAGGAAGTGGCTCCAGCAACCTTTCTCTCCACCCTTGTCTGAAACACAGTCTCCTTCCCCTCCCCCTCAGAGTGTTATGTCATGATTTTTGGCTATGTCAGTATCCTTTTGCTTGATGGAGACTTAAATATTGTTCACAGCAAGGTATTGTCTGTTCTGTGATTTTATTTCCCTTTTATACTTAATCCTGCACCTCTCCACTTCTTACTTTCTTACATATCTTTCATTAATTCAGCCCCAGACTCTGACAGATGTGTAAGAGCATTCACACATTTGGTATACTATGATTCTTATGTATTTTCTCAGGAAGGTCCCTCCTAGAGAGCACCCTGTTCTCTTGTTACTCTGTGGACTGACTGGCCTCCAGAGCTGCTGCCTGACTTTTATCCCAGGAAGGCCC
This sequence comes from Mustela nigripes, assembly GCF_022355385.1. Classification (NCBI taxonomy): domain Eukaryota; kingdom Metazoa; phylum Chordata; class Mammalia; order Carnivora; family Mustelidae; genus Mustela; species Mustela nigripes. Next base: position 136,199,220 of record NC_081563.1, read on the forward strand.
TCTCTTCACCATCATCTGGGGAATTCCCTGTGTTCTCTTCTGGGTGGATCTCCTGTTTCCTGGATCTCTAGCGTCTTCATTTTTGTTTTACCTCCTGGTTGCGGTGGAATACATCCTCAGGCTGGTTTCTGAGAAAGGAGCATGTGGGTGATAACTTTTCTGAGAAGGTTATATATCTGAACATATTCCATTCAGCCCTTTCACTAAACTGATAGTTGTACTGGGTATAAAAATCATGTTCAGGATCCCGAGAATGTTTGCTGATTGCTAGCTTCCAGTGTTGGCCTTAAGAAGGTTAATGCCATTAACTCCTGATGCTTTTTTTAAAAATTTCTAGAGAAATTCAGCTTTAATTTCCAACTTTCTCTTGCTTTGTCTGTCATCATATTCATAATTTTCAAGAATTCTTTCCTTTCTAAATACTAGTATTTGTTTTTTAACAACCTGCTTTTGCTAGATAGTTTATATTCTTTTCACTGAGGATATTCTAGTTCCTTTTTTTTGTTGTTGTTCTTTTTCTGTAAATAGGAGGGACTGAAAAATGTTGATGGTCTTTAAAAGGTTAGCATTGTTTTCACCCAGGGTGGTATAGGTCTTTTTGTTGTTCTGTCCTCTGCATTATCTGCTTCTTACTGGTTACTTTGAGTGTTCTTTAAGTTCATTTATTTATTTTTCAGTAATCTCTACACCTAGTATGGGGCTCTTACTAGTCTCTTTGGGTTGGGTTTTCGTCTCTAGCATTTTGGAGGCTTTCCTTAAATGCCTGGTAACCCTTTTATGTCCTTTAATGTATTTATGAGTGAGGCCCTGAAGAGCTATGTTTGTGTAGGTGGGATTTGCTGGGTTTTGGGTCTCTGTGCAAGCGAAGGGCCTGGGAACCACTCAGGTGCCTCCTTGGGGGAACTTCCAGCTGTCAGTATCTGAAGTTAGTTCAGTATGGGCTCGTTTCTTGGGAATCTTCCTGTCTCCTGCCTGGCAACAGAAGACTGGCCGCTATGTCTCAAGGAGAAGGAGGCTGTGCAACCCAGCCATTTAATGGGTAGAATTTTCTTTGATATCTCTATTTTTAGTGTGACACCTTGCTCTGGATGGTCTCCCAAGTCCAGACATCTGTTTGACCTTCTGGTTTCATACAGGGGTTGGGAAGAGGATCTGGGGATCAAACTCCTTTGTAGACTTTTGCATAGTCCTGTTTTCAGCCCCAGTGCTCTCCTACCCCCAGACTTCCTTGGACCACTGCTTCCTAAGACTTTGGGGGCATGAGTGGACTTGCTTCTGACCCCTGCTCCGAAACTGGCCAGGCAGCACCTTTCTCCCTGCTCTCTGTCACCTCTCAGCTTCTTGCCCATGAGCCCTCCAGACTCTGGAAGTTTGCTACCATCTCTTCTTGACTCTTCTCCTTTCCTGTGTATCTGTGTGCCCTTGTGCCTCTATTCCTTTCCCAGAATTTACTGGGGGCTTCAGAAAGAAGTAGATGTGAAAGTGTGTGCTCCCCCTGGCCTGTGCCGGGTACTCAGTACCTACGTGGAATTCTTAATAAACTGACTGTTGATGTTAACAGCGCTAATGACCAAGAAAAATAAGTTTTCTGTTAATTATTTTTCTCTTGTGGGATTGAAAAAATACCAAGTGTAGGAGTGAGAGTAGCAGATTATTAATTAATAACCCTTAGGAAGTAAACACGGCATTGCTGGGAGAATACCCATCCTCCCAGAGAGTTTTGTTTCAAGCCATTCCTCTTATAAAAGGACATTGCTGCTTCGTGAATCTCCTGCCAGGCGTGGACCTTCCAGGTGTTCGAGTTCATTTTCCTGGTGAGGAAACTGCAGCCGGGTGCTCCGTAGCTAAGGACGTAAAGTCTTAGGTGCCTGCACAAGGCTGAGGGTCTCCCTGTCTCCATGACCTTTATACATGTGAAACCTGAGGGGGGCTGTCAGGATCCTGCCGATGTCAGGCTGTGTGGCCCCCTATTCTGGGACAGCAGCTGGCCCCAGTACCCTTCCTAGGAAGAGCCTGGGTAGGAGAAAACAGATTTGCTCAAGTTCATAGCTCTGGGCTCTGCTCTGCCAATCTTATAATAATAATGATGATGATAATCAGTGTCAAAAATTCCAAGCCAGATTTAGACAGAGTATGTGGCTGTCCTCTGGCTGCTTGAGTTCATAGCCTCCAGTCAGCCTTCAGAGGGTTTACTCCCCCAGCCCGTGTTTACTGAGCTCCCGCTGTGTGTCAGGCGCTGTCCACGTGCTGGGGGCATGGTGGGCGACAAGATGGACAAGGGCGAGCCGTCAAGGGACACCTAGAGGCGAGAGGCCGATGATGAGGAAGTGAAGCTCAGGGTCCTCCATGGTGACTGGTGAGACTAAGGTGCTGAAGCTTTCCAGGCAGCGGGGGGTTTAAGAGAAGGCCCTGACGGGGGGGGGGGCAGGTTAGCCCTCGGTCCTCACACCCGGCTAGTGGGGTTTGTGTGAGGGGGATCAGCTTCCAGGCGCTCAGGCCAAGCTCAACCCCACGGAGCGGAAACAGCCCCCCAAGCCCTCCTGGGGCCCCACTGATGGCCCTGATGCACCTCCCCACTCCTCTGCATCAGGAGCTGCCGCTCCCCCCACCGCCCCGGTCCTCTCCAGCCTCCCTAACGCCTGAGTCACCAAGGCCCCATGAGACCGGCCTGAGTGCGGCAGAGCCCGCGTCACTGCAAGCTGCTCTTTCTCAGGCCTGGAGCACCATGGGGAGATTAAACACATTCGCTTAGAAGAAGCAAAGAAATAGCTTCTTTTGATAACCAGCATCTGTTAGTTAATGGGCCTCCGAGAGCTGTATACAATTTAAACTTTTTATTAAAAAAAAAAAAAAGCAAGCCTCATTTACTCTCCTGGGAGCTTGCACTATGAAATTATAAACTGCACGGGTTTTTTTTTCCCTTCCCTTTTAAACGTGACTGAACACGGAATGGAGAACATTAATTTTGTTTTTGTTTTGTTTTGAACTAGAAGTATGGGTTTTACTTTCCCCTCTGTTGATTAAAGCTATCTTGGGTTTTATGTGGAGGGTTCTCCAAGGAGCCAAGAAAGGGGCCAGAAGGCTGGTGTCTGCGGGCTTCTCCCCCAAACCCCTTGGCCCCCTGGGTCCTCAGATGACGCCTTCTGGTTTCAGCCCAAGGGGAAAGAGATTGTTGTCCTTTCTCTAGCCGTGATTCTTTCTGTCGGCGTCCACTGCTCCAGAACCAAGAGGCCCGGGGAGGGAGGGCATTTCGGTCCTGTCAGGAAGACTTGAATTTGAAATGACTCATGCTTTGTCCCATGAAGCAGCTCTGACTTCCTTTCCCCAAATGCAGTCAAGGAGTCCTACCCCTATGAAGAGAACTAGAACCCTGGAAGGACACCCCAGGACAGATGTGCAGCCCTCGGGGTCTGGGGCCCGGCTGCTGGCGACCTTGGGCAAAGCCCATTCTCCTCTGTCAGCCTTCAGCACCCCCAAGAGCAGATACACCCCTCACCTTGTGGGGTGCCCACCCACCTGCCCTGCTGCGCCTGGAGGGGTTATGCCAGCCATGTGCCTGTGTCCTCGTCGTGGGTCTTGGTGTGAGGATTAACTGGGACCGTAAACATTTGTTTCCTCGATTGTGGTTCTGAGCATGTGCAAGCTCTGCTGGAGAAGATGGCAGAGACTGACTTGGTCCTTCCCTGTTGCACCGAGCCTACGGGTGTGGTAGAGGAGGCGGAGAATAAGCAAGAACCGATGAGGTCATCTCCGACAGTGAGCAGTAAGCGTTAGAAAGAAGGGTCCTCATGATGGGATGGGTGGACAGACAGAAGGACAGAAGGGGAAGGGAGGCTGCCATTTGGGGGTACTGATGGCTGACATCCCTAAGCAGGTGGCATCTGGTCTGAGACTTGAAAAGGTCAAGCTTCTGAGCATCTGGGGGATGAGAAGCAGCAGTGACATGCAAAGGCCCCGAGGTAGGGAAATAGTTTGTTGTAATCCAGAGCCAGAAGGGAGGCCGGTGTGGCCTGTGTGTGGGGGAGGCACTGCTGGACCTTGCAGACAGCACTGACCCAGGAGCAGGGATTTTCTTTCCAGTGCATTGGAAGTTTCCAGAGAATTTGCAACAGGGCAGGGCAGTCCCCTGAACCGAAGGGGCGTAACAGAGAGCCGGGGTTTACCTCCACTGGTTTTATTCTCTTTCACACATTCCCTTGAAGACACTTCACTTCCTTTCTTTAGAACCGTAATCCCCTTGGTTGACTTTAATAACCGGCAAGAACATTTTTCAGGCTGTTTAATTTTATTAAAAGATTCAAATTTGATGACAAATGGCGTCACGGTCGCCTGGAGCCTCAGACACGAGACTTGCCGAGCCACGGCCACACCACCACCCCCAGCCTCAGCCCCACCGGGAACTGCACCCCCGCCCGCGCAGTCGGAGACCGTAAATAATCTAATTATTTCTTGTACTTCGGTAAATACTCCGGAAACACACGTAGCTCTCTGAGACCTACAGAGAATATTAACTTGGTGGGTCTTCCTTCTTTTCAAGAACAACGGGTAGATAAGTTGGAGCCATTTCAGTGGGCTGATGGAACCCCACACAGTCTAACGGAGGACCAGGGCTTCCCTCTGAAAGCCCCGTTAACCTCACAGACAGTTGTTCAAGATCAGTGATAAGAGCCAGAGATAGGGATCGGGGGAGAAAGGAGGGGCGAGTCCTAGGCACAGAGTCCCCCAAACCCTCAAGCCCATGAGGATCCCAGTCAATTTCGCAGCGTGCAGATGAGGCCTCAGGAACACGGGCAGGGTCCCTGCAGAGGCACAGACTGTCCCCCACCTGGATGACAGCCCCCTCCTAGCAGAGGAGGACATCGGCACCTCAGCACAGGGGCGAGCAGGCTGTGTCCCCCTCCAGAGGTTGCCATGCAGCCTGGTGACCCCAACCTCTCCTTAGGGTGGTTCCAAAGACCCGTTCAGAGGTCTCTGCCTCCTCGTCAGTTGAATGCAGAGAATCCTGAAAACAGAGGACGCCTGTACAAGGCTGATTACGGAGCACCTTAGTGTCACCGCTGTCGTTAGTATTAATTACTTTCTGAAGGCGGCAGGTGCTGCGCACCTCCACAGACCTGCCCCCAGCAGCCAGCCGGGTGTGGGCGAGGCGGGCGCCCTTGTGGGCCCCAACGGGCGGCTTCCTTCGCATCCTGGCCCGGGAGGGCCGGATTCAGCTGCATGCGGTGTCGACAGCTCCGGGCTTGACTCGCCGACGCACAGTCAAACCCAGGAAAGCCGAGTCGCCCCAAAGAGACAGGCGCTCTTCCAGAAAGCCGCCAAGCACCGAAAGCCCGAAGCAGCATCTTTAATTCATAGCCCTGGTTTGAGTTTGTATTGCTAAATTCAAATTAATAAACTTTAAAATAAGAATCCACAGGCTCAGCAGAGTGGCAGTGGCCTCCCCGTGCAGGGCCTCACTCCCGTCCCCAAAACGCCAAGGACGGGGTGGGAGAAGGGCCTGCTGTCCTCCAACCGCCCCGGAAAACCAGGAGCTCGCATTTAGAGCCGTAGAGCCCTGGCCATGGCCACGCCCACGCCCAGGTGCACGGCCAGTTCTCGAGGGCAGACCTTGCAGGTGCCGTGGGACTCGGGGGCTGAGCACTGTGGGGCCCAAGGCTGGTGGACAGCAGTAGGCGGGGAGGATCCGCAGTCGAGCGGAGGGTAGAGCGGGCCCTTCTCGCCGACGCAAGAGGAGTCTGTGCCTGGAGGGAGGCCACGGAGCACCTAGTGTCCCAAGCAGCGGTCTAGAGCTCAGAGACCGATTTCAGAGCCCCTTGAGGAAGGCCAGCCCTAGAGCCAGGGGCAGGACTGGGAGAGGGGCCGCTGGAGGACATGGCCCCCCACCACGGAACGGCTTCGGCAGAGGTCTGTGCTGCAGGGGTCCGGACACCGCCTCGGCCACCCCGTCGCAGAGCACCAGGGGCGCTTGGTAGGACGTGGGGCGCTTCTCTGGGGTGTCGGGACTTGACCCGTCCGTGGGCCTTTGTCCGATGAAGAGCAGGCTTTGCCCGAGGGGGTCTAGCTCCATCTTGAAAAGCTCGTACTCCACGTGGGGGAGCCTGATGCCCAGCGGAAGACACCCGTTGGTGGCTGTGACGTCCCGCTCGGTCCCCAGGGACCAGGCCCCCGGGCCCCCGCAGCTGCTTGGTTCAGAGAAGTTGAGCATGGCCGTGGTGACCTGGTCCATGGGAGTCACTCGGGCCCGGGTGACCTGAAACACCAGTTCGGTGCCGCCGAGGACCTTGCTGGAGGGCCTGCCCCTGGTGTAGTGGCCTGCAGCGTAGACCGTGAAGGTGGGCTGGCGGCAGGCGGGGTCTGAGAAGTGGCGGTAATACCCTTCCCAGGAGCGGTTGTGCCCGTGGAACGTGAAGAGCCTGGTGAGGAAGAGCACGGCGGGGCGCACCTCGCACCCGGGGCTGACCCACCGGCCCCCCAGGCGCAGGGGCAGGGCCGCCTGGGGGGGCAGCACGGGCGGGTGGTGCTCGTCAGAGCGCGCGATGAGGCTGCACGCGGGGCAGGGGCGGGCGTGGTGCTGGCAGGAGACAAACAGAAACAGGACAGCGATCGTCCGAGCTGCGGGAGCAGTCGGGGTGCGGCCGGGGGTGGGGGTATCGTGGGGTCCCGCCTGTGGGTCACTCCCCGCCTCCCACCGCAGTGGCCACTTCGCTCTTGTTGGATCTCAGGGAAGTCTTCCCTCTTCTGGGCCTGTGCACCTGCTGGCCCTCTCCCTGGAAATCCCCCCACATGGGGCCTGGTGGGCTGCTTCTGGTCTGGGTCTCGGCTCAGTGAGGTCTTAGCGAGAGCTCTGCAGGTCACGGACCTGTCCCTTCCTGCCTCCTTCCTGTCCGCCCCTCTGCCTCGCTGGATGGTAGGCTCCCCAAGCCGGGGGGTCCCTGTGGCTACTTCTTCCGGGGGGTCCCTGTGGCTACTTCTTCCAGCCCCTGGGCCTGGCACAGGGCCTAGCTCATAGTAGCCCCATGCTGATGGGATGAATGGGTGGACGGATGAAGGAGAAAGGCCTTGGGGTTTGGAAGGGACCTTTTCCACACCTATCCGGCTTGGTCCTGGGATTCGACTGTTCAAGTTTATCTCCCTTCTCCTGGCTCACTGTGACTCCCCCTTCCCCTGAGCCCAAGCGCCAGGTGTTGGGCTCAGCCCTCCTCAGGCAGGTGTTATGTGTCCGGGCCGAAGATGCCGGGCTTCAGTGGACCTGGCAGCCTGCCGCGTCTCCAGCCCGAAGTGGTGGACACAGGCTAGAACGTGCCTCCTTGTGCCCCTTCCGCATCCCCTCCATACTGAGAGCTTCCGTGCTCTCACAGAGGTGCCTTCCCCACCTTGGGTGGAGAGGCTCTTCTAGCTCCAAGAACCTCTCCCGGGGAAGGCGAGCATCGTTCCCTCACTGCCTTGGAGAGTGCACATGGTAACAGGGACAAAGTCCCATTTAAATACCCCTGCAGGTGTGCCTGCCCCCGCTAGAGTCTGCCCTGAGGAGGTCGTGGGAAAGAGATGGCGCGCAGAGGTGTTCACTGTAGTGTTATTTATAATGGGGGAAACCAGCCGCCCTCCAGTGGCCAGCTGGACCTTGGTCCCCGTTGTCCCAGGCTGTGCATTGCTTTGCCTTCTCTGTGGCCTCATTTACAGTTGTCCGTGCGTTCCGGAGTCATGGAGCTGGGCTCACCGTGAAGCACGTCAACGGGGAACAGATGCCAAACCGAAGTGAGTGGGCATGGTCACTCTGCATTTTGGAGGGAAGAAGCTCAAGGGAGGGTCAAAGAGACACCTTGGTGGGGTTTTTTTGTTTTGTTTGTTTTTGTTTTGTTTTGTTTTGTGTTTTGAAAGGGAGCTCTTGCCCAGAGTTCAGTCCAGAGCATCACTCTGAAAGGTAAACACCCTGGGAACAATGGCTTGTCTAAGCAAGGTTGATGCGGGTACTAGCAGGCGTCCCCTGCTTTTGCCATTCGAGAAGGAAACCTCAGGCCAGGGGCGCAGGCAGGACGGACAAGGACGAAGAGGGGCATTTGGAGAGCCCAGCTGGGAAACAGCTCCGTTTTTTCTTTTCCTTGCAAAAAAAAGAAGATTTCTGCAGGTTGCTGTTGGGTGAGTTTTATGCCAGACAAGTGGCGTTCAGGACTTATTGTCTAGAAAGGAACTATCGGAGGACTAAGAAACTATTTGTGTTCTTTTTCAGTTTGTCACATATTCAGCTCTTATTTGTGTCTGTGATAAACCTAAACTTGCCTTGATCTCCATAATATGGAAGATTATATTATTTTTGGTTTGGGGGATTTTGACTCGAGGACAGAGGCCTCGAAGGCACTTGGAAATGCTAGTAAATGGGTCCAAAAGTGTGATGGGAAGAAATGAGCCGGCTGGGTGGTAAGCTGGAGTGCTGGTAATTGGAAGTCCGGCTGATCGGAGTCTAATTTAGGCATTTTAACCCACATTCTGACTGTTGTCACGCTGCTGTGTATTGACAGAGCAGAAAGCCTTACATCAAAATAATACCAGGGCTGTCTTCCCCGCCTCGCCCTCTCCTGCAGGCAGGACATTTGAAATCCTAGTTGGTCGTTGGGGCAGGGCAAGTGGCTTTCTGCATAACAGAAACAAACTGAGAGCTAGTGAGCCATTCAGTTGAGAGATGCGAGAACAGGCATCTCCTCCAGTTTCAAAGGGGATGAAAAACAGCCCCTTCTGGCGTCATTCTGCAGGGGTCCGGAGATGCATGTGTTAATAAGCAAGGCCCCAGCCAGCAGAATTCACACTTGCGAGGGAGCCAAACTCTTACTGGTTCAAACCTGTTACATAAAGTTATTTCTCGAACAGCACATAACAGTTTCTAATTAACCCCCAGAGGTGACACCAGGCTTAGATGATTTTGGTTGAGTGTTGGCTGATTGATTAGGATTCTACATCCAGGCAATGAATTTGGGGATCAAATTGGTTTTAAATTAACTTCTAAAAATGTTCATGTGTACCATCTGGTTTGGGTCATGGACAAGGCTCAGACCCTGGAGAGCATAAGGTAACGACGGATTCGTTACTTGGGGGTTTATATGCAGCATTTTCTTCTTTGAAACTGTGTCTCTCTCTCTCTCCTTTTTTTTTTCCCCCGGGTGGGGCGGGGGCAGTTGCTGAGCAGGTATTTGATTTAAGGTGCGCACATCTGGCACGGCTCGTCTCTGCTCACATTCCGGCTCTGCGGCGCGATCACGGGCTGGGCTGTGTCAGCCGTGCTGGCTGGTGAGGCAGCAGGAGCGCAGAGGTCTCCAGCCCCACAGCCCTGCCTGGGGAGACAGGACAACTGTCATCTGCTGTGCCCCAGGGGGCCATCCTGTCCATGTTCTGAGCAGTTTGCCCTCCTAATGGGGGGGGGGTGCCTGTCATCACCCCGCTGCCGGCACCTTCTCCTAAGTAGGATTAACGTCAGACCAGCTTAGAATGCTGGTTGCCAAAGAGAGCATAATTTTGAGGTCATGGAAAGAACTCAGGCTGATTTTCTGATTATGAGGACTTCTGTGCTTCTTCTCTGCTCCCCAGAGGAGGGGGTGGGAGAGGAGAGGGCAGTGGGGCTCATTCCTAGGACGCTTCTTTGGGGTCCTTTGACAAGTAGCTGCTCCCAGAGGTGAGAAATTGCCCATCTGGTTTAGTTCCTTGAGTACTGAGTACACAGTAGGCACTCAATACTTGCTGAATGACCTGAGGGTTGCCCAAGGGCTCACTTGATAGGGGCTCCTGAACTCATGCCTCCAGTCTCTTCATTCTCACTTTTGAAAAATATTCCTGGGTTACGTAGTAGAGACATTCTCCTCATGGCATCCTACCTTGACTTCAGTTTCAAGAAACCCCAACTGATAAAAGTTAACTTGTAATTGTGGGTGTAGACAAGGGAGCCCTGCAATTTCTGGAACCTCTGGCTTTGTTTCCTGTCTCCTAGTAACAATGTTGCAGATACTGGGAACATGTTTATACTCAATTAGGGAGAATAAAGGTTCCTGTGTCACAAATTAATGCTGTAAGACTTGGGTAGCTATTTTAATAGAATTGGTTTCTGTCTAAATTCGCTATTTGATGCTTCTGCAAACATTTTCCTGGGGGTGGGGGTGGTGTGGTGGTCCCAAGTCGTCAACCAGCTGCACTGGAGAAGTCCTGAGCCTCCATGCCTTGAGGGCCAGGCTCTATGCCACGTGCCCAGAGTACATCTCACACACAAGAAGAGCGGATTCTTTCTGCCTGTGTGCTCATCAGGCAGAGAAGGGCTACCAGGTCTCCCCCAAATGGGGGCAGTGTGCTGTGATCACTTAATTTAAAATCTAGGTTAAGGACCTCAAGTGAAATTCACACTGGAGCTGGGTTGGGGGAAGTACATCTCCCTTCACAGGGCAGCCTTCTGCCCAGAGGGCAGTCCGTGGGCCATCTGGGAGCCTGTTGGAAATGCAGAGTCCCAGGCCCCACCCCAGACCCCCCCCCCGCCCAGGACCTGACCCTGCATTCTCAGAAGATGCCCAGGTAATGGCATCTTGAGAACAGGGGCTGAGGAGTGCTGCTTTACCTGGCATTAGTGTGAATGGGTACACTCAGCATCTCTGGCTCCAGACACCAAAGAGGTGCACGTGGGGCTCTTGGGGTCACCTTCTCTGGGTTCTGTGGCCGTCCAGCAGAGCCCTGGAGAAGGGACTGACCTCTCCTGCATTCATTCACTAAGCTTTATTGGCCCCCACTGTGTGCCAGACCCTGGGCCGTGTGCAGGGACCCAGGAGAGGACAGGGCCCCACCCATGCAGAGTCTACTGCTAGAGAAAGTGGCAATTAACAAGTAAACAAACCATGCAGCCCCGGGAAGCTGAGTGCTGGAAAATGTGCAGAGTGGGGATCGGTGGGAACAGCTGATCTGAGAACTGAGACACACTTGCCCAAGTGCCCAGCACGAGCAGAAGAGGACCCTGTGGGGACCACAAGAAGGATGTCAGGAGGACCAGGCACAGACAAGCTGAGCAGTGGTTCCTTTGGAAAAAGCCAGCCCTGTACAGACCTGTCTCAAGCAAAGGGAACAGCATGTGCAAATGCCCTGAGGCCAGCAGGCCAGCAAGGGGGTACGGAGAGGGTCTGAGGCAGGGACCAGACCGTAGAGGGCCCACTGGGTTGGGGCCCAGAGCTCGCCCTCCCAGGGCCCCAGACTCACCAGGGCACTCTGCAGCGGGCGCTGGTAGCCTGTCGGCCGGTAGTGCCACCTCTCCCCTCGGTCGGTGTGGATGTCCCCCAGGTAGAGCTCCTCCACCAGCCGGGGCCCAGCCCGAGGCTGCGGCTGCAGGTGCCGCAGCATGCGGACCAGGCTGAGCTCGTGCATGGTGAAGCCCAGGGCTTCTGTGCAGTCCTGCTTGGCCCGGGCGCTCAGCAGCTCGTACAGGGCCCCGGGCAGCCAGGCCCGGGCTGGGGGCAGCCGCTGGGCACAGTCCTGGCCCACCCGGGTCTGGTTGAGACTCCCGGTGACATCGAGCAGGCCATGGCGGCTGTGAAAGACGATGCCCACCTTGTGCAGGTGGTAGTCGGCCTCAGTGGCCCCTCTCGTGACCCAGGAGGCCCGACGCAGGCGGACTTTGCCCTTGATGAGCAGGGAGTGGGCAGGCTCCCGGCAGAAAGGGTCTCTGTAGTAGAACTGGTAGGCTCGGAAGAGGCGGTTAGGGTAGAAGGTGTAGGAGCGGGTGAGGAACTCAGGTCCCGGGCGCACCTCACAGCTGTCAGAGAGAGAGAGAGAGAGAGAGAGAGAGACAGGGGTTGGGCAGAGCAGGGAGAGCCTACACGGTGAGCCCCTCTCCCTCCAGGTTGGACTCTGCTCCCACAGCCTCTATTTCAGACCTCAGTCCAGAGCTGGGCCCTGACAAGCCTCGGTTTCCCTAATTGGTCTCAGCCACTCCCTTTGGGGCCGAGGGCCTTTCACTTGCCTTGTGGCCTCCACAAAAGCCTCCTTCTGCTTCCTCCAATCCTAACTGCCTCCTTTAGCTGTCAGCCTCCCTCAGGGCATGGGTCTTCATACCTGTGGATACTTGGGCCTCTTGTGGCTCAAGAAGTACGCAGACTCTGCAGCCAGAGGACCCAGGTTCAAATCCCATTCCTGTCCCTCAGCGGCTGGGGATAATGCACAGCTCCTTCCTCTGTGACACGGAGGCGTCAGACCCGTAGTCAGGGTCTCCAGGAAACATGAAGAATGGTGGTGGTGCCCAGGAGGTGCTTAGGAAACGGGCTCTTTTGCATCATTTGGGGGGCCCCATGCCATGAGCCCCAGCAGGCAGTGGCCTCCTTGTTCTTGGCCGAGTAGATCCTTGACCCCTGGCTCAGAGCAGACCCTCCCCAGGGCCTCATGGAGGGAATCGTGGCTAATGCGCAGTCACTTCCGGTCTCCCCTTCGGTTGACTTCCCTGACCAAGTTCCATTCGTGCCTGTGACAGGTTTGTCGATCTAAACCAGGGATCACCAAGCTTTTTCTGTAAAGGGTCAGGTAATAAGTATTTCTGTTTGGGTGCGTGAGCCGGTCTCTAGCGCTAAAGCAGCCAGGGACAATAAGTAAGTGGGGTGAGGTTGAGCATAGCTGTGTGCCAATAAAACTTTATTTACAAAACAGGTGGTGGGCCAGACCTGGCCCCCAGGATCACTTCTGCTGGTGGTAAAGCAAGCACGTGGGGTTGGGCACAAAGGGAAGCTGAATGACTCCTAGATCCACGGCCACAGCCGGGTTTGGGGGCAGGAGAGCCTCTGAGACTGCATTGAGGGCGCAGACAGGGGGGCGGCTGGGTGAGTTCTAGGGGGAAACAGCGGGCAGGGCCCCCTTCACACGCTGCTGAGAACTCTCATAGTAGTTTTCATAGCAAGACGGATGGAGCGAAAGAAACATGTTCTTACCCAGCACGAAAACAGTTCCTTTTTCTTTTCTTCCAATCTTTCTGATTATGTTAAGGAGAAAGTCTCTGTTGGAGCTAACGTGTCTGTAACTCCCACCTCCCTTCTCTCCCCGAGAAAGCGGACTCGGGGCCCAAGGCAGGCAACGAATCTAGTGAGAATCTAATTATGTTGTTTTGTTTTCATTGACTTTCTTTTTTACATTTGCCTCCTATTTATGGCAGGTGGTTCTGCCCTCCCTCTCCGGGATGATACTACGCTTCCTTTAAGAATAATTGCAGTACGCTGTAAAGGCGTACAGTTTACTGTTTACCAATTATGCCTCAGTAAAGCTGGAAAAATAAATGAATATATTTCGGTAAACGAAAGCAAGACGGTGTAAAGAAAAATGGTAAAGAATTGCCAGGACAGGAGGTTGTTGAACACGGAGAGAGGTGACTCACACACATGAGCGGGGTGCCGTAGTCCTGTCCTCACCTGCGTCTCGGACAGGGCTGGGGGCAAGAGATTTGCCTAACGGGACGCAGCAGGTCACAGTGAACAACCTCAGTGGGCCCCGGACTCTAGATCATTCCCTGCATTGCCTCCAGGAAGCAGCAAAGCCTGTCTGGTGAACATGAGGAGGAACTTTCTAGGAAGACAGTTCTAGAAGTTTCTAGAAGAACTGTCCTGGAACACTGTTATCTCAGGGCAAAAGGAGCCTGGACCCAGTTCTGACCTTCCCCACAGCCCAGTTCTGTCTTGGGGTGACCCACACCAGTGGCGCCTGGATCTCACCTGGACTGGGGAGTCAGGATGGGGACAGAGCCTGGGAATGCATCCAAAGTGGCTTAGTAGCGCTCATGTCCCCTCCCTCACCAACAGAGTGCTAACAGATGTTTGGCAGTTGAGTTTCTGCCTGGCCCCAGGAGGTACATGGAGGACATGGAGAGGCCAGTCCCTGACTGCAGAAGAGGACGGGCCCGCAGGGGGTGGCGGGGGAGGAAAGGGTGTACTAGGTGTGGAGGAGGCCACGGCCACCCTTTGCCATCTCCTAGGAGGGAGGACTTAGACAGCTGTTGTAGCTTCTGTGCCCCATGGTTGAGGGTTAGAGCACAAATCCCATTGGCCGGAACAGCTAACAGGGCCTCTGAAATGTCAGGCAAGCCTGTCCAGTTAGGAAGAAAATTCGACAGACAAGCGGGATGCCTGGACCCTCTCCACCCTCTCCTCTGCCTCGTCCTGCCTCAGGACCTTTGCGCCAGCTTCTCCCTCTGCCTGGCTCCTCCCCTGGGCCTCTGGATAGCTGATTCTTCTTTCAGCTCTCAGTGGAACATTGCCACCTCCGAGAAGCCCCCCCGGGTTGCTGGCTCTCACATCCGTGGCTCCATGTCCTTCGTGGCAGAGCTTAGCACCATCTCAGGCTCACCACACTTACTTTTGGGTCCGCATGTCTGCTGCCTGTTCCCACAGTGGCTCCCCCGTCCCTAGTAGGCACTCAGTAAGTCCTGTAGCCTGGGTGCTCAGTATGTCGCACACATGGATTTCATCCATGGCCGCGTGCGACTGGGACACATTCCGCCCACCGGGCTCGTGCTGTGGAGGGGGATCAGCAGGGCCACACGTTTGGCAGGTAGCAGGCATCTTGGACGACCAGTTGAATCGGGTCGTGTGGACACTGAGGCCCAGAGTGTGTGCAGTTTCCCTGCCCAGGGGCCTGTGATCAGGGTGACCTCAGGGTCTTACCCGGTAGAGACCCAGGGCCCGTCGAGGCGTGGGGGCAGCAGCACAGTGACGGGGGCTCTGCTGGGCGCGGGCTGTTGGCAGCGGGGTTCCCAGTGTAGACGGCCACCCCTGGCGGTCCCAGTCGTCTCTGTGGTGCGGGCTGCAAAGCAGACAGAGAGGAGTTAGGGGTCCTGACATGCTCCAGAAACTCTGCCTGCCCTCCCCAGCCATCCTGGGCCACAGCGGAGTCAGAGGCCAGCCGGGGTCTGCCTCCCCCTGCACCGTGGCCCTGCCCTGGGCATCCAGCTCCGCCTCAGCCACACCTGAGTCTGGGTGCCTGGGTCAGCGCCTGGAGTTGTCACCTGCGTCTCCACCATGGAGGGGCACGACCCCAGGCTCCTGAGCTGCCAGGCACTGGCATGTGGTGACTGAAGGACTCCACACTCCGGGACAAGGGGCCTCTAGACTCAGCCCAAGGTGCTGGGGCAGTGGGACTCCTCCCCGCCCCCCACCGCCCCAAAGAGCTTAGGTTCTCCTTGACCTCTGCCCTGCGGAACAGACCAGAACTGCCGCCAGCCTCTGGAGGCCGCTCGTGGAACGGTCCCTCCTTGGTGCCAGGCCCGTGTGTTGCCCGCCTGCGCAGCACGGGCCCCAGGCAGGTGCCCGGGAAGCGTGTGGTGGGTAGCAGGGCTGATGCGTGCAGCTGGCCTGGGGCGGGGGACAGGGAGGACTCGGAGGCTCAGGGAGGACGGCCGTGAGCAGCCGGGGCCTCACACCCTCCTGAGTGACCCCCATGTGCTCATCTCATGGAGACAAGCCAGGCACGGCCTTGGGAGTACGCCCGGTCTCTTCTACGTGTTGCCCCAAGGCGAGAGCACCAGGGCCTTCAGCTGCTAAAGAGCAGCGATTTCCCCAGAAACCGTCATCTCCACTCAGAGGGCTGGGCTTGACAGAGCCCAGATGGCGGGATGTGTGGGAAGCCTGGCGGCCAGCGAGGTCCAAATATTACAGCAACAGGCTGTGCTGAGGGGCGGCCTTGACCTGCTGGCCGCCCCCGCCGCAGGCCTGCCAAAGACACTTCCTCCCGCCGAACCTGTGGGCCAAGTGCTTGGGGGCCGGCTTGGTGACACAGGCCCAGAGGGGCCCCGGGGGACACCCAGGAAGGCTTGTGGGCTGCATGGAGAAGCACGTGAAAGGTACACTCTGCCCCCTTCTCCACCGCACACCGCAGCTTCCCAGCGCCACCAGAGAAGGCCTGGGGAGGCCTGAGGTCCCCACACTGTCCCTCGGCAGCTGTCTGATGGGGCGGGTGGCCCCGGACAGCTTCTCCGAAAAATGAGACAGAGTAGATCCCTACCCTCCTGGAGGCCTGGAGGCTCCTGTGGAGACTCAGGGGGTCCCCAGAGACCCAAAGACACAGAGAAAGTGCAGGTGGGACCTGCCACAGCAGGCATGGCAGCCACTGGTCCTGTAAACCGTGTATCCATCCCACGGGGTTTCGCGGCCTCCTGATCTTCGCGACGACTCTTGGAGACGGCCGTGAGCGTTCGCTTCCTTTCTGGGACAGAGAGACAGCCTGGGGGACCCCAGATGCTGCTCAGATGTGACAAAGGACAAAGCTCAGATGGTCAGACCGGCCTGATGGTTCCACCGTTGGCCGTCTTCCATCACAGCCAGGGGGAAGGGGCTTTTTTCAAGACTTGTGGGGGATGAATTTGCTGAATGAATGAATGAATGAATGAGCAAGCAGACGTGCTGGTGCAGCTCAGGGTCCTTGCTGTATTCCTGCTTTGTCCTCCCTGGTTTTAACCAGCCAAATAGGAGAAACGAAAACCACCAGCCAGTCAGCCGGGGCTGGTCTGGCCCCAGACGACACAGGGCCACTCTGCGGGGAGCTCACGGGGAGCACGTGGCGAGGGGAGTCTTGAGAAAGAAGCTTGCGGATAGTTCCGCAGTATCTTGGGCACATCTCATTTCTTGAGGACCAGAAGCAGGACCTTGTGGCATGTGGGCAGGCACTGAAATCAGGCCAGATGGCCAGCATGGCCCTGTCAGGGAACCCGAGCCAGGGCCGCCTCCGAGTCAGCTTCTCCAACCTTCTCGTGCTCCTGCAAACCCCCTCCTCGGGAGACACGGGGTCCCTGGATTCAGTTCTGCGGGTTCACGCGAACACCATCAGTGTCAAGGAGACCTATCCGAATGTTTCGATTTGGGGAATGTTGATTCGGAGAAGCACAGGGAAGAAAAGGACCAAAAGGGTCAGCGTTACTTGCCTGGTCGGAAGATCGAGATTGTATCTCAGGAAAAAAGAGCAAACGGGCCCTGAAAATTATATTGACATTGTTTCCACAAAGCTCTGTTTCTTGAGGAAATGTTTTCTGTTGAAAGCAAAACAGGCCTTCTCCCCTGTACTCCCTGAAGCACCAAGAAAGCCCTAGATACTGCTTTTTTGCTTTGAATTCTCAGATGGCATGTTCCTGCGGAGGGTGTTTTAGTCTGTTTTGTTTTTCAGTGAGAAACTGGGATTTAATGAAGTCAGGAGACGACGCGAAATCTCGCTGTATCCACAACAGACACACAAAATGCAAAACACAACTGGAGGCCTTTGTGGAAGGACCGGAGCGGAGCCGGCCTTGGCCTCTTGGCCGTTTGCAGAGCTTCAATTTAAAGGTTGCAAAAATTAAATTAATTACAAATGAACCCGGGCAAGTTGTTCTGTTGTAGCTTTTGAAGTAGCTTTTTAATTTTTTTCTTTCTCTCCCCTTTTCTTAACCCCCCCCCCCGTTGGCCCCCCTCCCCCGCCCCAAACAGTCTCTGCTAAAGGAACATCTGAAAGCAGATGGTACCGCAGGCCAATTGCACAACTTTTCACAGGGACCTGTTAGACTGAGTTCAAAGCACGGGCCAAATTGATTTTTATCAACCATGGATTTTTAATTAACAGCAGTGTCCACTTACCGCCATCCATTATTTACTGTTTACCCACTAATTAAAAATTATGCTGCTTTTGCACTCGTAAGAGCAGGGACATTTGAAATTAGATAGCCTCGTTCAAATTACCTGCAGAATTACATCCAGAGCGCCCAACTGCTCAGAGCGAGCTTCTGGGGTTTAAAATATGATCTGCTCCAACCTTTACGTGTTACCGTGAGTCAGGATGCCAGAGACAGCCCACACAGGCCCGCACCGTAGGGAGCCTGCCTGGGATCTTAAGGGGGAAGGATGCTTGATTTTCTCGGCTGAGCGCAGACACCCAGCGGAGACCATCTCCAGATCAGCGGCTGCTGAGTCCTTGTAGCAATCCCAGAGGGAGCGGCCTGTCTGTGCCTTCCATGTGCCCATCATGTCTGTGGACCAGCAGGCGTGGTCTCACTACTACCCAGGGCATAGGTTCTGTCCATGCCCCCATTCTGCAGATGAGGAAACAGGTTCAGAGAGTGGAGATAACTTGGCTGGTGTCACTTACCCCAGGCAGACGCTTCTTATCCAATTAAAAAATAAATTTTGGCGAAATAAACCCAACGTACAACTCGTTGTTTTAACCCTTGTAAAGCCTACAAGTTAAAATTCAGTAGCATGTAGGCCATTCCCCAGGCCGTGCAGCAATTACCACTGTCTGGCTCCAGAATGTTCTTATCACCCCAAAAGGAGGCTCTGTACGCATCAGTGGTCACTCTCCATTCTCTCCTCTCAAACCCCAGCAACCACTAATCTGCTTTCTATCCCCGTGGATGGGCCTATTCTGGGTTTTTCCTAGAAATGGCATTACAAATAGGTGCCCTTCTCATATCTAGCCTTTCGAGCACGTCTGTTCGGTGGATGTGGTGATCCTCATTTTAGAGATGAAAATGAAGGCTTAGAGAGGTTCACACCCCGCTCCACGATGAGTGTTTTTTTCAAAGATCACGACAAATATGGGGCCGAGAGACAAGGGGAGGAGGTAGAGAGAGACACGGGGTGCCTAGGCAGCAAAACATTAGGTCTTTGGAGGTCATTCTTTTGGGGACAAAAAAGCAACAGAAAAGCAGTCATATCTCCTATCCTAATTGGCTTGTGCCGGGGTCCCAGGAGGTGAGCCCGGTGATTTGGGGGCGGCGGCGAGCACTCAGCCGGCTGGTTTTGCACCGATTTCAGAGGGTGTTAAAAAGCAGCCACAGTTCCCATAGCAAACTTGGGCTGCACGGTCCACATTGCTGAGGACAAGACTGAATTTTAAAAGGGGCTTGGTCTGTGCTTGATTTGAAAATATTAAAGAGTGCTTTACGTGAATAATCCCTAATGAGTAAATGCATAAGTGACTCGTCTATAGCGCAAGGGGCACACAGAACGAGGGGGGACGGGCGTGAGGTTCACTCATCACTGCACACCAGCCATGCAGAAGGGCAGTGGCTGTGTGTCCTAGAGCAGCTCTTTCAAAAGACCACAAGTGGGGTGACCTAAACAACACGACTTCATTCTGTCAGAGCCGGCAGACCGGAGGTCTGAAATCAAGGTGTGGGCAGGGCCATGCTCTCCTGAGGCCGTAGGGGAGGATTGTTCTGGTATCTTCTGGCTTCTGATGGCTCCAGCCATTCCTTGGCTTGGAGGTGCATCGCTCTGGGTTCTGTCTCCGTCGACACATGGACTTCTTTCCTGTCTTTCCAGCATCATCCGACACATCCCATCATAGTTCTTTATGGAGTGTTCCTAGGGAAGGACAGGGATGAAACTTTCCTGCCTCAGGGCTGTTGTTCATGCTGTTCCTTGGGCAGAGCACTGTTCTTCTGCTTAGTGCTGTGTTCTCCCTCTGTGCGGAGGTCTGAGGATACATGGCAGTTCCCAGCAGGTTGACATCGGACACTCCCTTCTGCTATTTTCTGCTCCCTTTTTGTTCTGTGCGGCACTCACTGCAGCTGACAATTATTTTTTTTTGCTTTCTGTCTTTTATGTACTTTTATTTTTTGACTTTTCCATTTGAAATCATTTCAGACTTATGAAAATGTTGCAAAAGTAATAGAAAGTTCTAGCAAACTTCCTCCAGTTCTCCAAATGTCACTATCACCCACAGACATGGTACTTGATCAAAACTCGGACACTGACATTGGTAAGGTGTTACTAAGTAACCTACAAGCCCTAGGCAGGTTTCACCAACTCCCCCATTAGTTTCTCCTTTTTTGGTGTAGGATCCAGTTCAGGATCACACAGCACATTTATTTTTCACGTCTCTAGTCTCCTTTAACCAAGAACTTCCTTGGTCTTTGTCTTTCACAACCTTGACACCTTTTGAAGACCTCTGGCCCCGTATTTTGTAGTGTGTTTCCCAACTTGGGCTTGTCTGATGTTTCTTTATGATTCAATTCAGCTTTTGCAGTTTTGGTAAGAATGTTATGGAGGTGATGTGTGACTCTCAGGACAACATCTCAGGAAGCACACGGTCTCACTTTATCCCAATACTGGTGATGTTCACTTTGGTCAGTTGCTTTAGGAGGTGTCTGCCACGTTTCTCCACACTGTTAAATTACTACATTTCTCTTTGTAATTAACAATTATCTTATGGGGATAGACTTAGATAATGTAAACGGTTTGTTTCTCATTATACGTTCCCCCCACTAATTTTAGCATCTGTTGATGACCATTGATGATTCTTGCCTACAACAGTTATTCCTGCAGTGTTTTCCAAATGGGCGTTCCCGAATTCCGTCATCTTTTCTGAATGTACTGATTGGAATTGTGCTGTAAGGAAGCACTTTCTTTTCTCCTACACATCTCTTTGTTTAATTGTTATTTGCATTAGTATGAACCCAGATATATATGTTTTATAGGTTATGACCCTTTGCTATCATCTATTCACTTTGTTGCTGAATTGTCCCTGACTTGGTCTTTAGGCGATCATTCAACTTAGCTCTTAAGTAACTTCCTACATGACTTTGTCATTTTTTGTGAGCACTTCCTTATTTTCTGGTACTGAAAGACCTTCTAGGCTCATTGCTCTGGAATCAACCATTTCTTCAAGCAGTCCTGGTTCTTTTTCTTTTTTTGGAGGATGGTGTTTAGAAACCAAGATCTGGGTGCTAGGTGTGCTCGCTGCTGCTGGAGTGTCCCTCTAGGTTCCTCAATTTTTTCTTTCCTTCCTTCCCTCTCTCCCTCTCTTTCTTTTTTTTTTTTTTTCTTCTCTTTCCCTTTCTTTCTTTCCCTTTCCTCTTTTCTTCCTTCCTTTCTCTCATTGTCTTCCCACTAATCTGCCTGTTCATGAGGACAGGTCTTTATCTCTCTTGCTTTCTGCTGATTCTTCAGCACCTAGCATAGTGCCTGATGGATGCTCAATTCATATTTTTTGTCATGGCATGAAAGCACTTAGAATAACATCTGTACATCGTAGGTGCTCAATAAACATTAGGTATAATTGCACCTTTAGTTGAATGAATGAATGAATGAATGACTTGTGTACCAGAAGACTGATGCCCGTGAGCTCCTTGTTGACACTTCTCCCACCCTTTGGGTTTCTTCTCTTAAAAATCACTGGTAATTTCCATTATGTGTGTGGCTATTAGAGTCAGGCTTATTAGAGAAAGGCTTATTAGTCAGGCTATTAGAGAAAGAGAAGGCTTATAGTTGTTGGGATAACTAACAGCCTGGCTAAGGGTGGAACGATGGTTAGTAAGGGAGTTCCCAGCAGGCTGGGGATCTTGGATGAACAAAGAAAATAGAGAAGAAAGAGAAGTAGGTGGAGATATAAGTGTGGGCATTGAATTCTGCTGAGAGCTTTGAGGACAGGCTGGATCCAGCACCAGGACCTGATGCCAGGTACTTTGCTCAAAAGCCTTTGTTGAACCTTGGAGCCCACCCCAGCTAAACCAGGACCCTGCTGTGGTTGCACACCCCAGCGAAGGCTCCATCTAGCTCCTGGCACTGTTCAGTAGAAACAGAATGGAAGTCACAAATGCGAGCCGTGTATGGGATTTTACATTTTCTAGTAGCCACGTTAAAACAGCTAAAAGGTAACAGGTGAGATTAATTTTAATGATATTTTGTTCAGCCCCAAATACTGTGTTTTAACATGTAGTAAGTATGAAAACAACTAAGATAAATGCTTTTTCTTCATAAAAGACTTGGAAATGAGTTATGTATTGACAGTCTTGACACAACTCAATTTAGACTGACTGCGTTTCAGGGGCTTGGGGCCACATGCGGCTGGTGGCTGCCGTCTTGGGCAGCCTAGCTCTGGCTCAGGCATGGAGTGTGTGTCCCCCCATTTTGTGGTATTGGAGTTTTTCAAGCTGGTTTCTGAAGACCACTGGCATCTGAGGGGGGAGCAGAGGGGAAACCTAGTGAGTGGAGCTCTAGCCCCACCCCCAGCTTTAGCCCAAGTAGCCCCTCGTTTATATAGTGGGATGCTGATTAAAAGATCTGCTTTGGGGGAAAAAAATAAAGTGTTCTCTTGCTTAAAAAAAAAAGTCTGAAATCCTCTGGTTTATTTCAAAATCCTCAGCTTGAGGTAATTCACCTAGAATGTTTGGACTTGGAAGCTTATGCACATTTTAAATGAAAATCCCCCCCCAGAAAACAACCTCTCTTGATTAGAGGTGACTGCCCTTTACAGACTGAGATGTGCTGGCGTGTAACGGTGCGCGCCGGCAGCTTGGCCAACAAGCTTCAGAAACCGGCTGTTGAAATGGTGGCCGTCGCTGTGTTGTGCTTTCCAATGAAGTCATTGCACAAAAGGCACGCAGAGTTTCCATTTAAACTCCCCCGAGAAGACTACAGATCGTCATGCTACGACAGTACCAGGCAATCGCAGAAATATGAAGACAAACTCAGAATCCCAAGGAGTCTAAACTTCCTTTTTGGTGTGGATGGCTGCTTTCGGATCCCTTCTATGTCCCTCATTTGGCCGTAACTGAAACTCATCATCCATCTAATCCGAGGCCTTCGTGTTCAAGGCCAAGTGCTGGGGCGGGGGAAGAGATGGGCTTGCGTTCTTAGGAAATGCAGAGATGGTGTGCACAAGACGAAGTCCGCTCCACCGTCCACGCCCCGCAGCATCCTGGACCCCGAAGCATGCCCTCCTTTGCTGGCAGAGCTGGGAGAGTGGAAAGTTGCCCCCTGGGCCTTCTGGAGGGATTAGGTGCCCGGAGAAGCAGATTCCCAGCTGGCGGGAAGGAAGAGGGCATGAGAGTCAGATGTCAGTTATTGAAAGGCTGGTGACGGGTCGAGCGTGGTTTGCCCCCATCTACCCAGTTCTCCGTGAAAAGTCCCAGGTCAGGCGCGACCATGGGCGGGGTGGGTGGATAAAGGTGGGTCTCCCTCGGTGCTGCCTGGAAGAGGGGATTGCTTTATGTTGGTTTCCAAAATTGGAAACATTTCATATGGGGAGCGGCCGCTCACACAGCCGCCCCACCCCCCACTCCAGCCTGCGCTGAGCATTTTCTGCAGAGGGAGAAGGAACCGTACAGCTCCTGGGCTGGGAAAGGAATGCGGGGGTTTGGGAGACGAGTCTCGCCCACCAGGCCTGGCTCATCAGCCAGCGTTTTTTTGTTTGTTTGTTAAGGAATGTTCCAGAACAAAACCGGTTCACCTCAAAACTCTCCCTCGGCCCCATGATAATGCTAATTACTGCTCGTTCTGGCTGGGACTTCCACCCAGATGAAGACTGGGAAAGCCCAGCCAAAGCCCAGCTGTTAGCAAATAGCCAAGGCATTAGGGTGATTGATGGAAGGTTTTGCTTTTTCACCCAGATGTTCTGGTGACTTGGAGACAAGGCCTCGTCAGCTCAGTTCTAGTGCTTGTGTTCCCAGATGTGCATGCTGGCCCTCTGATGTTCATAATTCATGCCGAATCCAGTCAGCGCTGTCCACTGATAGCAGCGTTCCGTCCTGGGCTTTGAGGAGGGGGCGACGGGTGTAGGGGCTTGGAAAGAAAGCGCGTGGGCTTCCCCAGGCCTTCTGAGTGTGCCTGGGCCAGACGCCCTGGTGTCTGCCATGAGGGTGTAAGTTACAAGTCAGGATTTGCTCAACAGAATGTGTCTCTTGAAAGTCTCCCTTGTTCGCCCTCTTGGCAGAAGACTGAAGCTTCCATTGTTCTACGGAACAGGAATTTGGTAAGATAATCACTAGGTTTTGACATATTCAATAAGAAGGAAGACACGTGTGTCATCGCGGTGAAGACTCTGGTAAAAAGTAAAGGAAAAGGGAGCTTCGGGCCGAACGTTGAGGAGCTCGACTCTTCATGGGGCCTTGGGAGCTGCTTCTCCACCAGTTCTTCCCTGGAGGGGCCAAGAACGTTCTTGTCCCATGGAAATGTTAGGTCTTGAAGAGAGAAGGATGGAGTTTGGTGGTTTCTATTGAGCGTCTTTGGGCCTGAGAACTCCCGGGAGATGTGGGGGG
Source organism: Mustela nigripes (assembly GCF_022355385.1). Classification (NCBI taxonomy): domain Eukaryota; kingdom Metazoa; phylum Chordata; class Mammalia; order Carnivora; family Mustelidae; genus Mustela; species Mustela nigripes. The sequence goes on from NC_081563.1 coordinate 136,223,215, forward strand.
TCCCAGGGAGCAACCCGGCGTTGGGGGGAAGTACACCACTTACTGGGCTGTTTGTGGGAGTCTCCACAAGGGGGCCCTCTTGAGCTTTGGTTGGGGTGGTTGGGCGCCCTGGGTGCGTCGGAGAACCACCTCCTCCAGCACCGGCCTCTAGTCCCGGGCCACCAAGGCTCCCTCATCCAACCTGACGTTGGTGAAGAGCGAGCCCATGGAAGGCCAGCGCTGGGCCCCATGTTTTTTCCCATGGGGCATCGTGTCTGCTCCCAAAGAACATATTTGGAGACTGAAGGACATGGGTAATGGGGTCACTTAGCCTTGCCTCCTTTCAAAGAAGTTTGCAGCACAGAACAGAAACTCCAATGGGAACCACAAGAAAGAGCATCTAGGAAGCTTCATAAACAATGAAACAAAACATCCTGCCTCCTCGGGCCTTTCCCTAAAGATGCAGGTGGGGGAGGGGGTCCTTTGGGTCAGCGGCGACAGGAAGCACGGAGATTTTAAATGCGGGAAAATTATTGTAATTTCACAAATCAATTTTTCTTACATTGTGTTGAGATTAAGTTCGTGGTCTCTTCCATACGTTGAAAATAACGAATTTCCCTAGAGAGCAATTTTGTGGGAAAACCTACATCATGTTTCGAAAAACCCATTTTGTTAGGAGTTACCAGATTTTATTTTAAGAGAAATGGTAATATTTAATTATGGCATTATTTTACCGTCTAGAAAATTAATGTGCTTTCAGAGTTTCAGGAGAAAAGCCTGCTGTAAGTCCAAACCCTATTTTTAAATTACCATACAAATAGAATCCCAAAGACGCAAATATTGGCTTAAGTGTTGCAGATGAGGTCCAGGAAAATGCGTTGGTTCCTAAATGTTAAATAAACAGGCTTGTAATTCTTGCTTTCCCCTGCGACCCTGGGCCAGGGCAGTCTCAGGCCACTGGGGAGACACACACAGCTCACAGCGGGGACGCAGTCGGTGCACGGGGGACGGTCACCACCGATTCGTCATCCATGTCCTGCGACCGTCCCGGGAATGATCCCACATTTCTGTAAAGCTCTAACGTCTGCAAAGCCTGCATTTACTTCTCCGATCGGTTGTGCCAACGAGCCTTTGGGGCTGGGAACTGTGATCGCCCCATCTTCCAGATGGGGAAACAGAGGTACGGGGAAGGAGAGTCTGAGAATGTTACCCAGGTCAGTGGGTGGAAAGTCCCAAACTCCAAACCAGGTCTGTTACCTGTCCCTCCCGGCTTCCTTCAAACTCCCTGCAGCCCCTGGTCCTCCTCCCCATTTATTGAACACCTACTGTGTGCCTGGCCTCTCACCGTAGCAAAGATGCTTCTACGGCGGCTCAGGGTCTGCCATTCCGAGCGTGGCGATCAATAGAACCTTGGAGATGTTCTGCCCGATGCTGATCCCCTTTGCTGATGGGAGATACAAGGAGGGGCCTCGAGGAGGGGCCTCACTGCCCACATGCTCCCTGAGAGCCTTGCAGGGCGAGGAGCTGCTTGACAGGTGGACGAGAGCCGTAATGGGCACTCGGGCTGAGGCTGCGAAGGTGGCAGGGAGGTGTGAAGCAGCAGACAGGCTGAGGGAGACGTAATTAGTCCCTGTGACGTGTGGGCACAGGGCGAGGGCTGTCGGGGGGGCGAGGGGGAGGCAGGCAGCTCTGGGAGCCCTGCGGGGGGCCCTGTGAGCCACTTCGGGGATTCTGGAGTGTTCCTCAAACAGAGGGAGCCATGCGGGGGGCTGAGGTCAGGTGGGCGTTCTGAAAGACAGTGCTTTCCAAGGACTCTGTGCCCATCTGGGGAGACGCTGGCCGGGATTCGGGAGGAGCGTGCTGGACAGCTTGCATCTGACTAGTGACATGTCCCCATTTTGATTCGGTTCGATAACTGACACATGCGGCCAGGGATTTTGTTAGCACGAGGCTAACGCATACAGGGTTAGGTTGTTTTTTCTGAAATAAGTGAAAATGAGTTACTTGCTTTAGAGAGAAACGGTGACCCAATTATGGACAGTAGCGGTCAGATGTGGCCAAATTGTCATGGAGGCATAGGCTGATAGGTGGGGGCCAAGGCTCAAAGGTCTCCTGACTCGGGTTGAGGAGATCTTGTGTGTGTGTGTGTCTGTGTGTCTGTGTGTGTGTGAAGGGTGCGAGGTGGTGAAGGAAGGGCTCTAGCCCGTGAGTGACCACCTCAAATCCCAGGCCCTGAGGCCAGGCCGGGACAGGCAGCATGGAGGGGCCAGCGCTGCTGAGATGTGGGGCGAGGGCAGGGGAGAGGTGTTGTGGGTGTGTGGGTTTGCAGCCTGGAGCCTGGAGGGGACGGACGGGGGGCCACTCTCCAGACTGAGGCCTAGGGAGCTCTGGTGCTGGGCTGTGCTGTTTGAGGAGGGGCCGCGACATCCAGGAGGAGGCAGCCTTCCCCTGGGGGGCTCCCTGGGGCCACCCACCTGTCCACGATGCTCACACAGGGCGAGGGTGGAAGTCAGCCAGGGGCGGTGGACCCAAGGGAAGGGACAGATGGGGCCCAAGGAGGGCCACCCAGAGAGGGGCACAAGTGCTGGGCGCAGGTTCTTTAAAAGTAGGGTCACAGCTAAAACACAAGACGCACGCTTAACATTTGATTTCCGGGTACATAACGCAACACTTTTTAGTAGTAGAGTATCTCCGATATCACACTGATGACTGTAGGCGTTTGCAGGAGAGAGACACAAAACCAGAGGGATAGAGAGATTGTGTTTTATGACTTAATTATTATTTTTATATAAGATCTTTTATGACATACACAGGGCAAGAAAAAAATGAATCAGAAGATACAGAAGGGCATGAAGGTGATGGAAAAGCTCACCCACATTTGCCTCAGCCACAGTGTATTGCCATTAACCTGCTGGCACACAGGCCCCTTCAGACCCTGGAGGCTGGGCGGCAGGGAGAGGCAGAGCGTGGGGACTGTGGTACCTTTTGAACTTCTGTTTCTGTAACAATGCCCGGCCCATGGCAGGCACATAATTCGTTTCTGCTGAATGAATGCATAAATCTTTCTGCACTTTATTTTCTTTTATACACAGATACATGCATTAGTTCCATTATTATTTACAAAAATGGGACTGTTGTATGCATATTATTTGAAATTGATGTTTTTAACTTCGTAATAGATTTTAGAAATCTTTGAGGAAGGTGGGCATTTTAGGACCGGAGGGATTCAGGCATATTCACCGTTTTCAGGGGAGGAACTGGAGGAAATAATGAAGTGCCACGAGCAGGAGATGTAATAACCAAGAGAAGCAGGTTCCCTAATCAAGAAGAGTCCAATAAAAATGGGCTAAACTCTTCAAACAAAAGCAATACGTGGCTTGCAGTGGAATTTTCAAAATGTATAAAAAGGTATAAAATGAAAAGCGAAAGTTGCTTTCTACCCCGAAGCCCTGGTTGCTTTCTCCAACGTGAATCATTTTAAGTTTCTTGTGCATTCTCCCAGAAAATAGTTTCATGCCGATCTCTGCATATAAATGTATATGTTTTTTATTTGGCTATTAAAAATTTTTTATGAATGCAATCTTTCTATACACATCGTTCTGCATTTTGCTTTTTACACTTAAATTATCAGGGCTATCTTTCCACCGTAGACATACCCCTTTGTGGAAAGGTAAGAGTATGCCTTTACATAGATGAACCTCGATTTAGCTAGCCAGCCCTTTGCAGATGGTCATTTAGATCGTGGTGTGGTTTTTGGTTGGTTTGTCTGTTGCTATTATTACATAAGACAGTATGTTGGACATCGTTTTAATGTTTTAACATAGCTGGCGTACATTTTGCATGTGTCCTTTGGAGAAATTCCTAACAAAGAAATTGTACATTCAATATTCTACTAGATTGAACCAAACGGTCCTCCAAAAATGCTATTTCAACTTAGCCTCCACCAATGGTATAGAGAGAATTTGGCCACACTGGGTATGATCAAAATTTTCACTTTCTGCTATCTCGCATATGAATAGTAGAAGAGAAATTAAAAATTAATGAACATTTGTGGCTAATTGCACATTTTTGTGCCTGCAAATAAATGAGGGACACAAGTTAATAAGCAGATACTCCAGTAACTTGGATTTCCACCCCTCGGTTTATTCTCACCGCCACCACTCTCGGGCAAGCCACTATCATCTCTCGCCTGAAAACCTGACAGTTGCCCCTCACCATTCTCCCAGCATCTGCTCTGCCCCCTGTAATCCATTCTCCATGGAGCAGCAAGTGCAATCATTAAAAAATGTAAGTCAGCCTCCTGTTTCTGCAGTGTGGCTCTCTGCCTCTTCTGAAGACACTCTCACTGTGCACAGGTAGATTTGAGGTAATGTATAATTTTTCAGACAGTAGGGAAGCCCCCGAGATCCCTGGCCCCCAAACAGAGCTGAAGTGGGACCAATGGAACCCGTTCTGAGGGCGAATATCAAAGTCAGCATTGCTTGTGGTGAGAACCAGGGGGCAAACCAGAGGTTACAGCAGTCCCCAATTAGTTCCACCCCTTGGCTCCTGGGAGATGCAAATATGAATGTTCTTTTGAGAAAAGCATGATCACTTTTTCCAAGAGTTTTCATGGGTTAAGACCAAACAAACATGACTTCCCAATTAAAGATCACCAAATACACAAGTAAACAGCTCACTACAGACTAAGAGTTAGAAGAGAGAAAAAACTTACATCCCAAGAGCATCAAATATTGGAATTCCTATCACAGAAAAAAAGAAAAGTGTGTATGAGATGTTCCATAAACTAAAGCCTAGAATGAAAAAAAAAAGATGAGCACCAAACAAGAGCCTATAAAAAACGACTAAGCAGATTTGGAAAGAGAGTCAAATAGAACCTTAAGAAATAAAAAATATAATTATTGATACAAAAACTTAGTGGCTGGATCACAGAGCAGGTTAGACACGGTTGAAAAGGGAATTAGTGAACTGGAAAATAGATGTAAAGAAATTACCCAAAGTTCAGGAAAGAAAGAGAGGGGACTGAAAACTTAGGAAAGGCAGTGGAGAAACAGAGCAGCTGTAGGGGGAAAGTCTAATGTCTCCAGGAAGGAGAGAAAAGGCAGCTTATCAGAGAAGCAGCAGGTGGAGAAAGAAGATCTGAAATTTTTCCAGAAGTGATCAGGACAACAAAAACCACAGGTGCCAGGAAGAACAGTGAGTACCAAGCAAGATTAATAAAAATAAATGAACCTTTGAACCTCTAGAACACTAAGAGTAAAAAGAGGAGAAAAGACCCCTCAGCCTAGATTTGTGCACCCAGCAAAATAATCTTTCAAGAACAAGGATAAAACAAAGGCATCTTCAACTAAATGGTACCAAGTGTGGCAGGGACCAAGAGGACCACTACCTTAATAACATTTTATGCAAAGGAACTGAAGAAGGAAGGTCTGATTTTTAGAAAGATTTAATGAACAAAGAATTTGAAAATATTGTAAATACACACACACAACACAAGTAAACTAATAATCTCTAATTTTGTGGGGTCAATCCCCCTCCCCCCAAAGAACCACCAGACATGACTAAAATACTGGAAAATAGCAGTACATGATTTTGGAGAGGAATATTTAGGGTTAGTGTTCTAAATTCTTTGTGTTATCAGAAAACAGTGAAGATATTAAGTGTTGAGGTGTTAAAATTTCAGAGGGAGCCAATAAATAATAGAAGTACCATATAACTTCTAAACCAGAAGAAGGGGGAAAAAAGTAATAGGAACAAACACAACCCAACTCATTTTTAAAATATATATATGTCATATATGTGTGTGTGTGTGTGTGTACATACACACACATATGACAAGAAAGGAGGAAAAAAGCATCAAAACACAATTTGTAGAAAATAAGAAGAGAATAGAAACAAATCTGACTTGCTTGCCAGTTAGCAGACATTATCAAATTGGATTTTTCAGAACTCCTGCTCTGTTACTTAGATTCCTGAAGCATAAGGACACAAAAAGGTTGAAAGTAAAGTGAGTGAAAGCCACTTACTTACTAATACTAAATAAAAGGAAACTGAATTCAGATAAAACAGGATAGACTATAAAAGCATTATTAAGGACAGAAGCCACTCCACAAATGGTTCAATTTGCCAGGAAGATATGATCATAAAGCAGCATGAAAATATACAAAGCAAAAATTGCTATAGACATACAGAACTATTGACAAATCCATCATCCTGATGGAGGATTACATGGCACAATGTTTTCAATTATTTATAGGGCAAACAGACCAAAGTTAGTAGCATGCAGGAGATTTAAAAGCACAATGAATAAATCTAATTCATTTTACATGTGTGTGTACATGCACAAACGGGCATGTATGCATACGTGTGTGTATTGTGTAAGTGTCTCTGTGTATAAAACCATGCTCAACAATGAAAGAATACACATTCTTTCCAAGCACACGTGCAGTATTTATAAAAACTGATCCTGTAGTCTGTCAAAGTCAGCAAATTCAAATAATTGGTATCACAGAGGCATAATTCCTGATCACAATGCAACTAAATTAAAAATCAGAAAGTAAAACATTTGAAAAAGTCTATGTGTCTGCAAGCTAAAAACACTTCTTCTTCCACTCCGCCAAGATTTATTTAGTTATTTTAGAGAAAGAGAACAAGTGGTGGGGGAGGGTGGCAGAGAGAGTCTTAATCAGACTCCACGCTGAGCGCCAGAGTCCAACCTGGAGCTCGATCTCACAACCCTGAGATGGCAACCTGAACCACACTTGATCTTAGCCAAAAGGCCGAGAAGCGATGGCAACCTGAACCAAAACCAAGAGTCAGACGCTTCGCGCACTGTGCCACCCGCGTGCCCCCAAACATTTCTAAAACACCCAGTTATCAATGAGTACATCAATATAAAAAATATAGTTTAAAAAATACAGAACTTACAGCTAATGAAAATTGAAAATAGCACCTACCTAAACTTGTGGAAGGCAGGGAAAACAAGGCTTTTAGGCATATAAAATAAAGGCTTATAAGCATGTATTTAAAAGAGGAAGGCCTGAAAATTAAAGATACTTATCCAATTTAAAAAGTTAGAACCAGAAAAATAGAATAAGCCCAAATAAGGTAAAAGGAAAGAGATTAAAAAAAAAAAAGCAGACATTAATAAAAGAATAAACGAGGCCCAAGTTGGTTCTCTGAAATCCTTAATAAATTAGATAAATCTCTGGTAAGACTTAACAAAAAAAGAAAGAAAGAAAAGAACAGAACAATGGTGGGTGGGAGAGATGAGCAGAGAAATAAAATCGGGAATGAAAGGGGGCATAACTACAGGTCCAGCAGAAGGATTTTTGTGAAAAGGAGCTTAGGATTCAGCTGCCAATGAACAGGTTCATGACTGAGAAATTGAGCACTGATTTGAAATCGTCCCTCCCCCAAATCAACAGAAAACAAAACAAAAGGAAATGAACCAAAAAGCCCAGGCCAAAGTGTTTCTACATGAGTTCTGCTAAACTTTATTACATAAACTCTTGCAACGAAGTAGAAAAAGAGAGGGTGCCCCACTTCCTGCGTGAGCCCTTTGTACAGAGGGCAGGGCCCAAAGTTTATTCAATTTGGGAAACACTCTTCAGAAAAAAGGGCAAATGTATACAAACATCAAATAAAAGTAGATATTGACTTGGAAGGAGAAAAACAGCACAAGAAATTACAAATTTTATAAAGTTGGAAGAGACCACAAATAGTACAACAGCCAGGAAAAAAGCACTGTCCTTATCAATCAAACATTTTTGGGATCATATTGTCTTCGGTCACCTCTTCGTATGACAAAGATTTTGTACTTTCATTTTCTGTGGCAAGAGTAGAAAGGTCATTCAGGCTTTCTGCCGCCTTTGTTGACTGAAACGATTTTTGGTTATTGATAGTTTAGAAACTTTTTTTTTCTTTTCTTTTTTAAGCCTCGTGAACTCACTGCTAGAGGTCATGCATTTTGCGGGGTGTTATCAAAGTTTGGAAGTCTCTACCACATTTCTGTCACACACGAGCTATGTGATGCAAAGTACTTTGCATACGCTCCCTCTGGATCTCTGTGTCTCACGCCTTATCTCTACACCACCTATGTGGTTTGGGTGACTGTGCCAGAGGACGGATCCAAATGGAGGGTCCTTCATGACGGTAGCTCCTACTTCCTCCCCAGAAGCAAGAGTACTCCTGAAGCCAGTCCCACGCAGGCTCAGATAACAGTAATTAACCACACAGAGAAATGGCTGCAAAGCCCACGAACATATTCCACGGAGTAGAAGGATTCCCAACTCAACTGCTCCTTCAGCTGGATCCCCAAAGTGCCTGTGGTCACTGCAACACTTCACAGCAAGAGGCAGGGATGGAAGGAAGTCCGTGTGGACAGAGCCCGCAAGGAGCAGGAAGAGAAGGTCTTCTAACTGGCTAATGTTATACTAGTTTCCATTTCCAAAGTCTGCAGACCCTGGTGTCCCTGTGAACACGTGGCTAGGGCTCCTGCCTCTCTCCGGGTTTGGAAAAGGACCCTGAAGCCTTTTGAAGACAGTGTGGGGAAGGAAAATGAAGGACGGGGTGAGAAAGGAAAGTCATGAGACAACCTCATTTTGGGACATGGTCGCGAAAATCCCAAATAAAATATTACCAAGTGGAATGCAGTAGTATATAAAAAAAAATCAGGCATTATGTCCATGTTGGGTCCATCCCAACGATGCAAACATATTTAATGCTAGAACAATTTGTCAGTGTCATTCCATTTACAGATTAAAAGAGGAAAACCATATGACCTACTATTCATAGTTGGACTAAAAGCATTTGATAAAATCCCACACCCAGTCACAATTTAAAAAACTCCTATCAGGGGCACCTGGGTGGCTCAGTGGGTTGGGCCTCTGCCTTCGGCTTGGGTCGTGATCCCAGCCAGGGTCCTGGGATCGAGCCCCACATTGGGCTCTCTGTCAGCAGGGAGCCTGCTTCCTCCCTATCTCTCTGCCTGCCTCTCTGCCTGCTTGTGATCTCTGTCTGTCAAATAAACAAATAAAATCTTAAAAAAAACCTCTTATCAAAAGAGAAATAGTTTTGAAATTTCCTTATGCTGATTAAGGGCCTTACTAAAATTTATACATTAAGTGACATTTCTTAATGGTGAAATACTGAACTTTTGAGATCCGGAAAAAGAAAAGATGCCACCAGTTAGTTCCAACATTTACTGAGGGTCCTAGGAGTAAGGGGGGAAAAAGGCATGAGGATAAGAAAAGGAATAAAGTGATCACTATTTGTAGATGACATAATTATCTTTGTACAGAACTCAACATCTACAGAAAAATGGAAACAATGTGAGCATTTAGCAAGATGACTGGATAAAAGAAATCAATGTAAAAAAATCAATTATATTCTATAACAGCAACAAATAGTTGGAGGGAAAAGACACCACTTGCAACAGTAGTAAAAAGTAGAATGTACCTAGGAATACATCTCATAAAAGTAAGAAAGACACATTTGGGGAAAATTATAAAAATGTATTGCGAGACAATAAAGATATAAAAAATGAAGTGATGTATTAATGGATAGAAGTATCAAGAGATGTCTGTTCTCTTCAGATCCACAGATACAACTCATTCAAGTCAAAAATCCCATTTTTGAGGATCTTGACAAGGTGGTTATAAAATTTATATGAAAGAGCAACGTTGCCAGAAATTGAAGAAAAATAGGATATGGGGGCACACTGTATCAGAGATCAAGATTTATGGAAAACTTGAGTAATTATAACATTGTATATTCTGTGAAGAGATAAGTTGACCAATAGAATAGAGAACCCAGATACTGGCTTATGAAATTTATGAGCTTGATATAGGATGGGACTCCTGATCACTGGGGAAGAGATATCTAGCCAACAGTCAGGCCCAGGACAATGGTTATCCATGCAGAGAATGAAAAGACATCAGAGCCCTTCCTCACACCATAGCCCCAAGTCAATTTCCAGTGGATGAAAGACTTACATGTCAATGCAAAACACTAAAACTTTTAGAAGAAAATGTGAAAGAATATGTTTAGGACCTCAAAGTAGCAAAGGATTTCTGAAACAAAATGCAAAGAGTGTTAATGCTGAAAGACAAGATAAATATGATTACATTAAAATTAGGACCTTCTGGGGACGCCTGGGTGGCTCAGTGGGTTAAGCCGCTGCTTTTGGCTCAGGTCATGATCTCAGGGTCCTGGGATCGAGTCCCGCATCGGGCTCTCTGCTCAGCCGGGAGCCTGCTTCCTCCCCTCTCTCTCTCTGCCTGCCTCTCTGCCTACTTGTGATCTCTCTCTGTCAAATAAATAAATAAAATCTTAAAAAAAAAAAATAAAATTAGGACCTTCTGTGACTCAAAAGACACCGTAAAGTGAATGAGAAGGAAAGCTACAAACTGGGAGAAGATGTTCGCCACACAATAACCAGCAAAGAATTAATATACACAATATGAAAAGAAGTCCTCCACATCTTAAGGAAAAGACAAACAATACAATAGAAAAATAAGCATAATGCACAAGCCAGTATTTCACAGAAGAGGAAATGAAATAGTAAATAAAGCCATGTGGAGACATTCAGACCCATTAATAGTCAGGGCCATACAAATGAAGACCCAACAAAGTAACATTTTATACTCATTAGATTAGCAAGAATTATAAATCCCCAAAATAGCAAGTGTAGCTGGAGATTGGTGGGAGCCTTGCCAGGGGGAGCGTAAATTGGAATAATTACTTTGTAAAGCAACCCTTGTAAATCAACTTTATAAAAAGTTTACAATGTGAGATCTGTGGCTTACAAGCGGTTTCTGTGACTCCCAGTTAGAAATATGTTTAACATTAACACCCACTAGGCTGCCCACGAATGCACACTCATGCACATACACACGTGTCCATGCATATAACGGAAATAGACATTTTAGGAAACAACGCCGGCTCTCACTATTCGATCTCTGCTCTGCAGCATTCCCGTTGGGGGGGGCCCGCCAGTGTGACTTCCTAACCCATCAGTAAATCACCACTCTGATTGTATAATTCTTGCACAGGTGTTCTGCACATGTGTTCCCTACCCGGTCACCTCACGAGTCCAGGGGTGTTTGTGACAAACTTGCTTCTAAGAGCCCAACACCAGAAACAAATTGAATGTTTGTTGACCCAGGAACTGAGGAATAACTTGTAGCCGCCTTATATACTGGAGAATTAGACAGCAGGGAAAAATGGATCCACTGTGCCCACATCCAACCACACCCACATCCTAAGAACATTCTAGAAACAGTACGGAGTGACAAAAGTGTGCAGAATAACAAACACATGCCGGTCCCAATAGCTCTGAGATCGCTCAACAATAAGCAGTAGCTACAAAATATATGCAGGGCACCCCTGTCCTGAGGAGGCCGGGGAAGGACAAGCACAAGGCAGGGAAGGTGACGGGTGGATAAAGTCACTGGCCACGTCCTGGTTCATCGTGTGAGAAGAGGGTTCATGGCGACACGTTGTATATTTCAGAGGACACAGAATCTTGCTCTTACCGAGTATTGGAAAATAAAAACATACATACAATTGAGTTGCTCTCCTAGTTAAAACTCTTCCCATTTGCAAGTCCTACAAAATCCACTCTTTGCCCGGGATTCCTCTCATTGTCTTCTCCTGGAGCTCTGTGGACCGTGCACACTGACCTCCCGTGATTTTTTTTTAAATCGCACCCGGTGTGATGTGCTGAGTGTTTGTGCCCTCCCCAAATTCGTAGGCTCAAGCCCTGCTCCCCCAGTGTGATGGCATGTGTAGGTGGGGCCTTGGGGAGACAGGAAGTTTCGATGTGGTCATGGGGATGGATCCCCCATGTGATGGGATTATAGTTCCCTTGCAAGAATAGCAAGACACCCACTGAGGACATAACAAGAAGGTAAACCAGCAAGTGGGCTCTGACCAGACGGAGAATTTTCTGGCGCCTGCATCTTGGGCCTGCTAGGCTCCCAAACTTCAAGAGCTATATGTTTAAGCCTTTCTGTCTATGGCATTTTCTGTAGCAGCCTGAAATGACTGACACACCTATCTTGTACTCACCCCAGGGCCTTTGCACTTGGTACTGTCCCAGGGATGCTCTTTTTGGGTCTTCTGGCTCATTCTCATCCTTCAGCTCAAGGATCACCTCTTTGGTGAGAACTTACCCATGACCCTACCTCGAGTTGGGCTCTTCTGGTGCCCCTGGAGTCTGCTCCTCCCTCCCCCTCCCCCAGCAGGGGACAATGGGAGTACCAGTCACTACCTTCTCGGCACTGACCGCTGTTAGTGCAGGTCAGGGCACTTCTGATCGTGGGCCTCTTCAGGGGACTGTGAGGTTGGGGAGGGCTGGGATGCCTCTGTCTCACTCTCCTTGTCACCTGCCAAGTCTGGTGCCACGTCTGCCGGAGTCTCACAGTGAACACGGCTGCCGGAACCAGCCACCTGGTTTTTGGGGCCCAGTGCATATTTGAAAACATGGGGTCCATATTCAGAAACCAAGGAATTTCAGGACAGTGATAGCAGAGCTTTAAACCCAGTGCGGGGCCCTTCTCAGCATGGGACTCTGTGGGCCCACCCAAGCCCCATGCCCACGAGGCCGGCACTTTTGCAGATAAGTGTAGCAAGACCTGAAGCCTTAGCACAGCATGGGGCCTTGGGGGTCGCAGTGCGTGACCTAACCATGAACAGGCCTGAACTCGCTGCCGAAGGCTGGCTTCTCTGAGGGGAGCCGGCGGGGGTCTCCCTGCTTCCCAAGCCCGGCACACACCGCTCTTCCTCCTCCCTGTGCCCGAGGCTCCTCGAAGGCAAGGACCGTGTCCATCAGGTCCCGTGGCTGGAGCCCAGGCTGGGTCAGCCAAAGCTAGCTTGGAATCCAGCGCACGTGGCCTCATGTGAGATGCCCGTGCTTTGCCCCAAGAAGGCTCAATGTCTTCATCTGTTCAGTGGGTTCAGAAGCTTGCTGTAGGGAAAGAGGTCACATAGGGGAGGGGCTTCCCGTGCTGACTGTAGGGAAAGCCTCGGCGTGTGTGTGTGTGTGTGTGTGTGTGTGTGTGTGTGTGGCGGGGGTTCCTGTGCCGCACAGAAGGAGAAAGGTGCAGGCCCCTTGCTCTGGGCGGGGGTGTGACATCCTAGCCACCAATGGCACTCTTGGCACTCAGCTGGCTGGAGGAGGCCAGGACCCCCAGCTCGAAGGTCACTGCTCGCTTGACTGTGGGCTCCTGGCCCCCTCCCCACACCTGTTCCCTCATCCCGAGCCTGGGGCTAATGCAGCCACATCACTCATTCCCGGAGCCGGGAGTGCAGACCACATGACGGAGGGCGGCGGAGAGCTGCTCACTCTTTATGACTATTTTTACGAGCAGATGAGGGCAAGGGGCATTTCTATTCAGTCCCGCTTCCCTCAAGGTTAATGAGTTCAGGTTGGTTTTCTGAATCCTGAAAAGGAATTTTAGCGCATGCAATTACTTCTTTTATTCAGCCACAACCTGCGCCCAGCTCCGGGCCAGGCGTGGGAGGGCCACGAAGGGGGCTACAACACAGAGGGGCACAGAGGGGCTCCCAGCCCTCCTCGGAAGCCAGACCCCAGAGGAATCGTGGCTGGGCAGTGGGCCGGTGGGGGGCGGGGAGGTGATGATGCCATGGGGGGGGCCTGGCCTGTTCTCCACGTGGTGGGGAAGCAGGGCCCACGTGCAGATGGCCCACGTGCAGATGCCCCACTGCGGGCCGCGTGAGAGCCCGCCTGGCCCCGCAGGTGTCTGTGGGGACAGATGTTGTTCAAATAATCGCACAGATCAAATGTAACGACAAACCTGGCGTGAACGTGCAGATAAGAGCGGTGCCTTTGAGGAAGGCAAGCCCGGAGGGCTCCTGTTTGGGGCCCCGGGAAGGGCCTTTGGGGTGTGACCCATGAGGAGGAAGTCAGGACTGCCTAGGTGGGGCCCAGCGTGATGGGGGAACAGCACATGCAAGGACCCCAAGGAGGGGCCGAGCCCGTGCCTGCTCGGGCGTGGAGGAGAGAGAGGCCGTGGCTGGAGCCCCGTCTGCCGTGGGACGGTGGGCCGGGAGGCTCGCGCATGGGGGCGGTTTGGACTTTATCCAGAGGCATCAGAAGCCCTGGGAGGGCGCAGGGAGCCGAGGCAGCCCAGGAAGCCTGAGCCTACAGGGGGAGGGTACAGGAACAGGAGAGCCCTGGGGGGCTTTCTGGTGGGGGAGGCCTGGGCTGGGCGTGGAAGAAGGAGGTGTCCGCGGTAAGACTCTGATCTACTGTGAAGTGGGAGAAAAAGAAAGATTACCCAAACTCTGCGAAACAGAAAAGCCACTATTCGAATTTGCATGCACGCGTGACAACGCCCGAGCAAGCAGGCCTGGTCATGAGGTGCCCGTAGACCGACGCTGGGGGAGGGGGTGTGCGCAGGGGCCACAAGGCCAGCTGTGGGGGTGGGGGCTGTGGCCACTGCATGGACTGGGTGGGGGACGGCTCGGGAGCCCCTTGGAGCTGAGAGCCCTGGAGGCAGAGCGGGTTTCGGGGGGAGGGTGATGGCGGTTTGAGGAGTTGAGTCTGAGCTGTCTGGGGGCCCCCAGTGTGCATGAGGGGTGGAGGCGTGCGGGGCAGGTATGGGCCTAAGTCTGGCCCCGGGGACTGACTTCTCTTTGAGTCTCCAGGGAAGCCTACTGGGGTGGGGTCCACAGGGAAGTCCCGAGGAATGGGCTGGGAAGGGCGCGCCCGAGTCCTTCTCTCTCCAAGGCCAGACTGGGCAACGTGGGTGTCCGCTTGAGCGGGGGTGGGGGGGTGGGGGGTGGACACGCCCTGAGGCCACTGCCTGTGCCGGTGGGCACCTAGGCCTGGCCAGGGTGACCGAGGAGCTGAGACTTGGAATTACGAATAAACTTTAAATTTAGCAGAGTTCCAGATTTACTGAAAAGTTGGGAAGACAGTGCAGAGCCCTCACACCTCCCCATGCTTCCAGACTAGTACCGTCGTCCATCATAGTAATACATCGTCACTAACGGAAGTTTATTCTTCATTCAGATTTCCTTAGTTCTTGCCTCGCGCCCCTGTTTTAAATGGGATTTTACATTTAATTTAAGTGTGAACATTAAAATTCAGTAGAGTGATGGGTAGGTGCTTGTCCTTTTCAACTGTGAACTGTATGAAACCGAAATACAGATCAAGGATTTCTGATGGAAATCTTGCGTCTGAAACGGTACGTGCCGTGAGGGGTAGACTACATGCCAGGGTTTGAAGACTTCACTGTGAAAAACGAATGTGAGCCGGCTCAGTAATTCTACAATATTGATTCCATTTTGAAATAACAATATTTTGGCTCTGTTGGGTTAAAGAAAATGTTGAATTAAATATATAATTAAACATGAATTAAAATAACATAGTTAAAGAATTTCATCTCATTCTGTTTACCCTTTAAAAAGGTGCCAGCTAGGCCGGTTAAAATTGCCTACGTGGCCGGTGTTCGGTGCCCACTGGCCACTCTGCTTTAAGGGGCAGCGGCCTGCGAGAGACAGAGGTGCAGGAGCAAAACCACAAGGAAGCAGAGCTGTCAGAGCCGATGATGGGGAGCTGGGTGGGCCTCCTTGGCGCTTGTGGGGGGGCCTCTGGAAACAGAGAGGGAGGAGGAGGGCAGGGCATGCTCAGAAGGAGCCCTGTGGAGGCGGTGGGGATGAGATCAGTCTGGGGAACCCTGGGAGAGGGCCCAGGAGGCCTGACAAGATGTTCCAGGGATTGTAGGCGTCTGTCTGAGGATTGAACAAGAGAAGGCAGAGAACGGTGCGGGGCTCTGGGGGTGGCCAGTGTGGGTGAGATCTGGCGATACAGATCCTTCCCAAATCGCTCACCTCGTGTGCAAGATGCTGGCGTGGTGGCAGAGCTGGTGGGAGGGCAGGTGGAAGGGCAGGTGCACGGCAGCCTGGGTGGAGGCTAGAGGAGGTGGTGTTGGGGGGATGAACAGGAGGCCCGCATCCGTGTAGGGCCACGCCTGTAGCTCCATGTCCAGCTCGGGTCCACCCCGACACCCCACTCCACAGACGGACCTGGACCCCCTTGTGACTTAGCTGGATGCCTGGGACAAAGCACCATACACTGGGGTGCTTCCACCACAGAAATGGGATTCTTTGCAGGTTCTGGAGTCTGGAAGTCCCAGATCAAGGTGTGGGCAGGGTTAGTTCCTTCGCAAGCTTCTCTCCTGGGCATATGGAAGGTCGTCTTCTATTTCCTGTGTCTCCATGTGCCTTTCAAGTGTCCCCTCCTTGGAAACCGGCCCTGGTGGAGGAGGGCCCAACCCAGTGACCTCAGTCTCACTCTGTCAGCTCTGTAAAGACCCTATTGCAAATAAGGCTGCATTCTGAGCTACTGGGGTTGACCCTTCAACATATGAATTTGGAGGAGGGGGGACGTGGTTCAACCTGCGTCACTTACCCAAGCTCACACTGTTGATCGGAGCCCTGGCTCACTATCTGGCCTTCACTGATACACGTTCTCATTATTAAAAACATAATCCAGCATGGGGAAGCAGACTCTCCTATTAGTATCCTCAACACTCTTCCCTCTTCTTGGCAACAACCCTTATGATTAGGCTGTGTATCTTTCAGGCCTTTTTAAATGGAGGAATATACATAAATTTGTGTTGTTGGGTTGAGGGAGGGGGCCTGCTGTTTTTAAAAATAAAATTTAAATCCTTGTTACGGTGAAAAACCTGGCTAATGAAAATTGTGTTTCAAAACAGACTGAGGCGTTCTTTGTGCTAAATATGGTGTTCTTTGTCTCATTTGCAATGGAAAAGTCCCTTGTTTCAAAAAAAAAAAATACATTATTGAGAGGCCTTACAATACAAACTACATTTTCCAATTCAATAGCGTACAAGGTCAGCCAAGCAAAGACAATGTAAACTAGCTTCAGAAGTATCTTGTTCAATAATGAAATTTGTTCCAAGGGGCCAGCATTCTGATCAGAGCCTGGTGGAGGCTGGCCGTGTGCAGCTCTGGTCTTAGCCCCCCCCACGCACCCGCTCGGTAACTGGGAACCTATGAAAGGCTGCTTAAGGCCAGTCCGCAGGTCACGGTGCCGGGTTAATGAGCGTCTGATGCCGCTCACAGCCTCCGTTTTCCCCAGTTGGCCTCTGAAAACAGGCCACGTGGCACTGGTCGAGGTGGGAGGGGGCAGGGGCGCGCTTGACCAGGAGCAGGGTCCTAAGGGGCCAGCGGGATCAAGGGAGCACTTTTAGGAGAGTCCGTGTGCAGTGGCCGCCTGAGCTCTGGCCAGGTCTGGACGCTGGCCGAACCCACAGCTCCATCCCTGATTGCCTCGCTCTCCACCCGTGTGTCTGTGTCCCCGACCGCAGACCCTAAGCTAGTGCAGCTTCCAGAACCTGCCTCCTCCTCCCTCAGGCCAAAGCAACCTTGTCGCTGGAGGCGTCTCCGCTGTCTCCAGCCACGGGCACCACTCTCACATCTCCCTCCCCTTCCCTGGAGTCTCGGGTCTGTCCTGTGTCCATCTGGGTGGCCGGTCCCCACCGTGGCTCCAGAAGCCTCTTCTTCCTCCCTTCCTGCACCTTCAGTGTTGACAAGGACACAGCTGTGGCTGCTATGGTGGTGGTGGTGGGGGGGGGCGCTGAGGAACGGTCGAGGAAGCAGGTGGAAGTCTGTTTCTGCTCTGCCCCCTGCCTGGGTGTGACCGTCACCCGCGTGTCCCGCCAACCAGGCTCCGAGCGTGTCTGCCTCTCCACCGGGGAAAGGAGGAGCGAGCTGTTAGTCGCACACATGGCCAAGCCGGTGGCCCGCCAGCGGCGAGGGAGGCTGGAGGACGCTGTGTTGCCTCTGACGGCCTCGAGGCCAACAGAAGGGGCTTGAGAATGGTAGGAGAGGAAGGAGAAGGGATATTGGGGCGCCTCTCCCCCACTGGTCACACCCACGCCAACCCCCCGATTTCTCAGTCTTGGTTGCCACCAGCCTTCCCAGAGCCAGCGCCTCAGTGCTGGGCCTCACAGCGACCAGTCACGGGACCCACCTTCCTTGCCCCAGCAGCTGCTGGAGAGAAGCCCCAGACGCGCCCGAGTTCTGGCTGAGGCTCCTCCTCGTCAGCATCTTCCCTTTCCCTGATTGTCCTGCTCGGGGGGGTGACATCCCACCTCCTTCAGCAAGACATGTTCTCAGGGTCGTGGAGTGCAGCGACCCCTGTGCTCCAGAGTCCCCCTTTCTGGGCCCCTCCCCAGCAGCTCCTCTCCCGAGCTCTCTGCCCCTCTCCTTCTCCACAACCTTCTACGCTTTTCAGAGACACCCATGCCTGCTAAGCTCCGTCACCCACCTTGGCCTCACTTCCTGTCTGGAAACACCACAATTCCTCCACTTAGCCTTCCAACAGGTGTCCTGTGTGCGTGCCTACTACGTGCCCGGCACGTCTGTCTCTCACAAGATCATGCGATTGAGAAACCTGGTATTTTGGCTTTTAACAAAGACAATACCTAGTTAAAAAACTACAGAAAGCTGCCCTCTTAGACCACACAGGCTGTCCAAGTGAACTTGGTACGAGCTTGCTGTGCCAACCCAAGGGTGTCGCTCCTCGGCTGCACACTGACAAGCCCCCCACCAGCCCGGATGGAGCCCAGGCTCCTGCGCCAGGCTGGGGGCCACTGCCACGTGCCTCTTCCATCCGTCTGCCTCCTACCACAGCTGGAAGCCAGAAATGATGGTGGTACGGGGCGCCCTTCCTCCTGTCCTCTTGGCCAACTCCCACTTATCCCTCGAGACTTCACCCAAACACCTGTGCTCAGGGAGGCCTTTTTCTGATTCTCCAAGGGGGCTCCCTCTTGGAGCGTCTCCCACCTGCACTGGGATTTTGTAACTGCTGTCATTCACACATCTCTCTCTCTGCAGCCTCCTCTGTGAGTTCTGGGAAGGAGGGACCGCAGCTTCAGTCGGGAGGCAGAGCCTTCTGGGGGTGCTAACATAGCTAAGACCATCCCTGCTCTTGGGTAACTGAAGCGCTTCCCCGCCAAACAGGATTCTTGATCTCCCCCTCTCCAGGCAGCCCACATGGGCTCCAGCTAGCCCGTAAGGCTAGTAAGGAAGTTAGAAAGTGAGTTAGAAAAAGGCGTCCCTCTGGGTAGGCATAGTCCCCACCAGGGCCCTTGGCTGGGCTTGTGGAGCACAGATAGCATTTCACTCTTGTAGAGTGAACAACCTACCCAACAGTACATGGTGGTTCAGCCGCCGCAATCTTCATCCCCCTGCCCCAGGTTCCATTATCCTCCCAATATTAGACCACACATCTGGGAGTCATCTCTTTATCGCCTGTTGTGGGTTGAATTGTATTGCCCAAAAAGACACGAGTCTTCACTCCCAGTACCTATGAGTATAATCTTGGAAATGGGGTTTTGGCAGAGGCAATCAAGCTAAGATGATGTCATGCTGGCTGAGGGTGGGCCCTATAGCTGGTGTCCTGAGAAGAAGACAGGGATTTGGACACAGACACAGAAGACGCAGGGAACGATGCCGTGGGAAGACAGAGGTGGAGATCGCAAGGACATGGCCACACGCCGAGCAATGCTTGGAATAATCAGAAGCTGGAGGAGGTGAGGAAGGAGCCTCCTGGGAGCCTCTGGCGGGAGCACAGCCCTGCTGAGACCTTGACTTTGGGACTTCCAGCCTCCAGAATAGGAACGAATACATTTCCGTTGTTTTAAGCCCCCTAGTTGGTAGTACCTTGTTCCGGCAGCCCCAGGACATTCACACGACCCCCCACATCCAATCAGGGACAAGTCCTGGTGTCCGGCCTTTCTTTTGTTCGGAGATAGTCCTACATCTGTCCGTCTCTGCCCCCGCAGCCCCGCCTTCCCTGCTGTCCGCCAGCGATCCATTCTCCGTCCAGCAAAGGGAGAGCCTTTTTGAGCCCCTAAACTTGCCACTGGACTTGACCACAACCTTGTCGGAGGCCGTCCACTCCCACACGAGTGGGCCCGCCCACCTTTCTGACTTGTCTCCATCACCCTCTCCCATGCGGGCTGTTCTGATTTTCCTCCCGTTCCTTAAACCGCCCGAAGTGCCTTCTGTCTTAAGGCCTCCTCTCCTGCTGGGGTCGACTTCTTGACATTTTGTCTTTTTGGAGTGAGCCTCAAAGTCACCTCCTTCCAGGGACGCCTCATCTGGAAGCTCCCCCTCCCCTGCAATCGCACCACCCCCTTGCTTTTCTCCGTTTCGTAGAGATGTCTCCACTGGTCATTTTCTCGTCTGTTTTCCGATTTAATGACTGTGTCCCCCTCCCCGCGCCAACCCCAGCACCCAACTAGAATGTGGACCCCCCGAGGGCCACACAGCCCATCTTGTTCACGGTCACGTCACCCTGCCCCAGGGTGGAGAGCACGCGCCCCTGAGTGCCCTGTGGAGGGAACAGAGTATTTGAACGGAGAGTTATTTCCACCACTGAGTCGAAGTTGCGGGACGTTACCTGAACACCCAGTACCTACATGGTCATTCCTTTGAGTTCCCAAATTAGACTCTGGAGGAGGGAGAGAGAGAAATTTGTCTTTGTACTTAAGTGGGATATAAAAAAAGAAAAGAACTTTCTGGGCAATTTATCTGTATAAACCGGGAGTATGTTTCACCTGTTAGTCATGGACTCCAGCAGCCCAGCCTAGACACTTGGAGGATCTCTCTGGTGATGAATGTGCAAGAGCCAAGGTGAATCTGGGTCCTCTGCGAAGCCCTTACAGGATGTGGGGCCGGGGATGGGGCTCAGGGCCCCCACCTGTCTTCCCGCCCGGGGAATAATAAATGTAATAATGGAAGCAATAATGGTTGCGCTGGATAGGAATGGACTTAGCCCTTCGCCTGTACCCGGGCACGCCAACGTTTCAGGAAGTCAGGCGGTCCCCTGCACCGTCAGCATCGGAGCTACGGTTTCTGAACTGCCCTGAGCAGGCACTTACAGTCCCTGAACGCTTGGGGTGGGGCCGCTATCACTCGGTCACCAAGTTGTTACCTTCTCTGAGGTATCAATGTTTACCTTCTCTGTTTTCAGTGGTTACTTTAAGTCGATCCTTTTTGTAAAAGGCAGATGCAGAAGTCTTGGAAGACCACAGAAGCGAAAACGAGCCTGAACGTCAATCGCTGTAAGATGCCCGGCACTCCTAATCACGGGCAAGCTGGTTTTCATTTCAGTAACTGCGGGTCACTGTTAAGGAAATTAGAGCACGACAGCCTTGGATAAAGCTGATGGGCTAAACAGTAGACTTAAGTTTCAAACTATCTAGAAACCACACCCAACCACCAAAAACACATGTTAAAACAACTCTAATTGTATATTTCAAAGAACAAGTAATTTCGTTTTACTGTGGTCACTGGTGATTCCAAGCTAAATATATCCATGTCTTGCTCTCTGTTTTTATGCCTTTTTTTTTTGGGGGGGGGAAGAGTGGGGTTGGGTGTGAGCTAATGCTTTTCTTCCCCTTCTCCATATAACTTAACACTGAGACTGGGGGATGGTAACTCAGATTTTGTAATGCACACCAAGCTCTGGGGATGGCCAACAGTGGAGGACCAGAGTGTGGACGGCACTTAGCTAACTCAAAGTGGGCTCCGGAGGCTTTGGGTAGGTGCTGTGGTCGTCAGCAACAGAGACCACGCCTGACTCACGCAAACTGAAACGGAGCCCCTTCAAAGGGCATGGGGGCTCACCGACCTAAGGGCTGCCCCGGGAATCCAGTTGGTGGGAACGACTCTGTGGTGCCTCTGAGACCCCCTCGGCGGGCATGACCCACTCAAGCTTCCAGTCAGGGCACCAAGATTCAAGGTCCTGGAGCAAGTACCCAACTTGTCCAGCCCGAGACTCTGGCCAGCCGGAGGGGAGGTTCCTTGACCGCCACGTCCTCCAGGATGAGAGCCAATGGGGGGATCTCGCTGTTCGCCAAATGGGGCGTTTGTCCAACGCATTTTGCTTCAAGCCAAGAGGACCCAAGAAGGGGGTCTGGGAGCGGGGATTCCTTGGGGCCAAGGGACCAACAAATAGCATAGCGACTCTCCCTGGCGACGGTGAGGGACCCCACCTCACGGACACCGGGCTCCATCATGACCTGAGCCAGAGATCGTGACCTGAGCAGAAATCAAGAGTGGGCCGCTTAACCGACTGAGCCACCTGGGTGCGCCCTTCTAGTTCATTTTTACAGAATAGGGGGGCCCCTGCCAAGGCACATAAAACCAAGATCAAAGCTACAGACACTGTGGTTTTGTTCTAATGTTATGTAAGAAATATCTTCCATATCACCCAGTGTTTTTTGTGACGTGGAACTCTTTGTGGGGGATTTTCCCTCACAATTTACGCAGGCCATTGCCTAATGGTGGAATATTTCGGTTTCGGTCTCCTGGCCTCCCTTCCCTCCCTGGGTCCCTGGATGAGGCTTGACACGCCCCCTCCCCCCGCCCCGCACACTCTCAGCTGCAGGCTCATCATGTAACTTCTAGAACCTCCACTTCCCAGAAACGCCCGCTGCCATCCACCCACCAGTGGGTCCTTCACATACAACACGAGGTGTCGGGGGCTGATTTGCCTCCCTCCCACCCAATATATTCAAGTCCTAACCCCCAGTACCTCAAGACATGACCTTATTTAGAAATAGGGTCATTACGGATGTAACTAGTTAAGAAGAGGCCCTGCGTGTGTGATGAGGGTGCCCTTGTCCAAGGTGACTGGGTTCCTTCCAGGAAGGGGTGAGGAGGCTCAGATAGACGGGGACAGGCAGACACAGGAGGGGCGCATCTGAAGTCAAGGAAGGCCACAGATTGCCAGCAAACAGCGGAAGCTACGCGTGGGCTTCTGACCTCCCTACCCGTGCTACGCACGCCTACCCACCTCTGACCCTGTCCAGCCGTCATCTCGGATCCTTCCTCCCCGCCCCGCCCCGCCGCCCCAGCCATGCACTTTTGTCCCAGAATGCCTTGCAGCTATCAGGAAGAACCAGTAGCTTGCTCCCAAGGCTGGAACGGGCAGGCAGTGTCCTATCCCTTGGTGATGGGGGGAGTGACCCCCACAAAGCACTGTGCTGACATTTCCCCCCGGACAGTCTCACTGACTCCTCACAGCAACCCCCTGTGTAGGTGTGATTATGCAAAGGAGGAAACGGAGGCAAGAATGATCAAATAATTAGCAAGTCAGGGAGCAGCTGGAGTTTGAATGTGGGAAGGGGCTTCCAGAGCCCAGCACACTCTGCCATCTTTGCAGATGGACAGTCAGGGTCCTTCCTGCTTCCACGACTCTTGGATTAGCCAGCATGCCTCTCTGCTCCGTGCTCCCTACATGAGAAACCACCAGCCCAGATGCCTCAGGCAAGCACATCTCTCAGTGCCCAGACTTGGTACCCAACCCTGGCTCTTTGAGAGGGGCAACAGGGCAGGGAAGTCCTTGCCTGGGCTTGGAGTTGGACCATCACTGGCAGGGGGCAGTTGAGGCACGAAGCTCCGTGGCCCATGAGTCTGGGCCCTGGGCTTGCTGCCGGGTGGCCCTAGGTATCTCTGTCTTCCATAAAATATGCCCATCACACTGGGTGGGGAGGGGGTCATGAGAATCAAAGCAGGGAAAACATCCAGTGCCCTTGGCACAGCACTTGAGTTGTGCTCCTCTCTGCAGTGAAAGTCAGTCTCTCTGTCTCTCTGTCTCTCTCTCGCACAACACTCAATGTGTGGTCAGTTATGGTAAGAATACCCGACCATCCAGTCTCGCCTCTGGGGAAACATGCGCACTTAGCTGGTGATGTGTGCTGCTGTGTGTGAGAAGGAGGTGGAAAGCTTGGGAGGACAAATGCTAGCCTGAAAAAAACTGCAATATCCACAGGACACAGTTGATCTTCTATATATAAAGAGCACCAACAAATCAACAAGAAGATTTTTTTTCAGAGGTCCAATACAAAAATGGGCAAAGGACATGACCAGAGAGACCCTAAGGAAATCAATAAAAGGAGTCCATAAAAATACAATTAGATGTTCCTGTCTGCTTGTAATCAAAGGATTGCAAACCTAAACAACCAAGCATTACTGCCAGCAAGATTCTTAAAGAATGATAATGACCAGGGTTGGCCAGGGCGGAAACTGGCGCTCCCGTGGGCTGTCTGTGCGGAGTGTGGACTGGGGCAATCCCTTGGGAAGGAAGCCCAGTGCAAGAATGTCACACACGTTCTGCTGTGGCAATTCCACTGTTAGGGATTTATACCCAGATGAGCAGGTGACAGGAAGGCTGGGGGAAGGGAACAGAGTTGTAAGCAGGAGGAACAGCCTGTGTGTGCGTGGAGAGGGCAGTAGAAAGGACTTCATGTGACTGCATCACGGTGGTAGTTAGAGACCACAGTCTTCTCCGAGGGGGAGAAAGCTAGTCTGTGACACGCGTGGAGGTGAGGTCACCTGGGGCCGAGGAGCACCCGAAGGGGAGGAGAGAAGAGGGATGGGGGGGACCACGGCTGCGCTGGACGGAGGGTGTGGCTGAGACCGAGTCCCACACTTCCTGAGTGATGCCATCGGGACGCTTTCCTCCACCCTACATCTTGACAGAATGGGAGCACTTTTTTTTTTTTTTTTTAAGATTTAATTTATTTATTTGACAGACAGAGATCACAAGTAGGCAGAGAGGCAGGCAGAGAGAGAGGAGAAAGCAGGCTCCCTGCTGAGCAGAGAGCCCGATGTGGGGCTCGATCCCAGGACCCTGAGATCATGACCTGAGCTGAAGGCAG
The DNA here is from genome assembly GCF_022355385.1 of Mustela nigripes. Taxonomy (NCBI): domain Eukaryota; kingdom Metazoa; phylum Chordata; class Mammalia; order Carnivora; family Mustelidae; genus Mustela; species Mustela nigripes. Next base: position 136,247,925 of record NC_081563.1, read on the forward strand.
AGGCTTTAACCCACTGAGCCACCCAGGCGCCCCCGAATGGGAGCACTTTAAACCTCAGTGTGCCCCGGAAGGGTCTGAGAGCCGCCACTAGATGCATCAGCAACGGGGTAGAGAAGAGGTGAGGAACGGGAGCCAGAGCGATGACCGAGCGGCGGTGGCTGGGGAGGGGCTGTGTGTCCCACCGGTCCTCACCCCGGGAGCCCCGTAAGCGGGGGGGTCACACCAGGACTGCCTCCGTGGGTCCTGTGGCTGACACGGGTGCCACGTGGAACGTGGGCCTGGGGGACATGTGGGCCACTGGGCAGTGAAGCCCACCCCCCTTCCTAGCATTACCACCAGGCTCTGGATTTGGGGGTCTGGATCTGTGGGGAGCCAGAAACAACAGTCGAAAGCCTGTGTCCTGTGCCAGGAGGGTGGTGGGGCTCCTTTTACTCAGGGACGTCCGGGGATGGAAGCAAGTCCAGGCAACTTCCTATCAGCACTGCCCCCCACATCATTCGGTTTGCTCTCGGATGCCTCCGGTGATGGGAAACTCTCTCATTCTGGAGCCATCCCATTCCTCCGCTGCCAAAAAGCCTTCAGTGGATGCTCCACTGCCCTTGACACAAAACGCAGCTCCTTCCCGAGGCCCCCAGGGTCCTCCGTGACGGACCCTGATCACCTCTGCATTCACATCTGCCCCGACCCCTCCCTCTCCTCTCTCCGGCCCCAGGGGCCTCCTCCGTGGTTCCCCCCACGACACGGATTCTTCCACACCTAGGCCTTTGCACCTGCTGGCCCCTCTGCCCCAATGCTGTTCCTCTTCCTCCAGTTAACCCTTGCTCTTTCGTCAGGCTTCACCTGCCATGTCACCTCCCAGCCTCGGCTAGATGCCCCTGGACACACTCTGTGTGGCGCTCGCCACTCCCATCATGGATCGCTCATTTAGGATCTCATCACCCATTTGACTCAGACTTCCGTGAGGACAGGGAGCTGCTTCCTTTGATCCTGTCTTCAGCGCCGCCTCCCAGCAGGTGACGCGTAGACAGCGAGACACCCAGGGCCGGGCCGCTGAGCCGAGCCTCCCGTGGGCTCAGCGCTGGCCTCACCCGACACCGTCAGTACGTGCTGCCCGAGTTCCCATTCCACAGAGAAGGGGACCGGGGACGGCGGCCGAGGCTTCGGGATCATAGGAGGCAGCGTACAAGGACAGCTGAGCCTGCCTCACCCCTAAAGGAGAGCAATGTCTCATTTTGTCACAGTGGTCGGTACCATTCCAGCAGCCACGGTGTCTTGGTGACACCCAGGACAGCACAGTGGGAAGGAGATGGACATTAAGAGACTCAGGCAAACGCAGGTTGGACCGGCGACCAGAGCAGGGGCCTGCCTCTCCCCTCCGTGGGGGGGGGGGGGGGGGGTGTGCTGGCGAGTTTCGTGCCGGGTCTGGTAGGAGCTCGGAGGGTTCACCAGGGTCTCCATCAAGCCCTGACCCCAGATCGTATCACCGAACCCTTCTAGCACAGCTTGAGGCTACACCAGTCACTCTTCCCAACTCACTGGTGGGGATGGAGTGGGGAGAAGGAGACGGTGACGGAGCTGGGACGGGAACTGGGTCCCCCCGCTGCTGCTCTCAGGCTCCCCGAGCACACACAGCCGCATGGGACTCAGCCCAGCCGGCCTCAGGGCGCGCAGGTGGAGGTCGCGGTTCCAGAGCAGTCCTGTCCCTCTGTCCCCTGCCCTTGCGAGACCCCAGGCTGGCCCTCCCCCTGGGAGGTCTGACATTGTTTGGGACACGCCGGTAGCTCTGACACCCTCACACCCGACCTTGCTCTGCAGCTCACTTACTAGCATGTACGGTTTCCTGTATCAGGGTCTTTTGGAAATTCTCTGACTCTCCCAGGAGGACAGGGGACCGGCTTTGCACAGAGGGATCCTGAAAGCCATTCTGGTTTAAGGAACCACTGCACCAACCCCCTGATCACAATTCACAGCCACCCCCCAGGTGCCAGCTTCAGAATTTAGGTCTTCCCCTACTCTCCCCCCAGCTCGGCTCTGTTGTCCTCAAGTTCAAACTGATTTCCGTGCCCTCCCTTCCTTTGCACGGGGCTACTGATCTTCATTTCCCAGGGCGGCTCTGGTGGTGAAAGCTGTGTGTCTTGGAAGGTTTTATCAGGGGCTCATTCTGGCTTGAAGCTTTCATTAACATAGTTAACTTCCAGTACATTGCCCAAGTGTTTCTTCATGTGTGGCTTCTAACAGGTCTGCCATCCAGATGGTTTTGAAATTAAGGAAGTGGCTCTATTTGCCTTGAGCTGGTTATTTGGAATTTGGAGATTAGAGCCCTGGTCAGGAGATAAGCTAAACAGCCACCATGACCCGTCCCCAGCAAGGGAAAGTTTCCGATGGCAATTTTCTTTGTTTTGAATAACTAATTCAATTACCGTTCTTTATTCACATTTGATTTTCGGATGAGCCCATTAAAGTCCATTCTCTTCCCAGTTTTTATTCCCGGTTTCAAAATGGAGCCCCACGTCAACGACTCATTTATTATGGAATAGCCTGTCCCTCAGTGCTAGTTAATCTGGCTCGAAATGATAACTTGCCATCCCCAAGTCTAGGCTCGAGATAAAAGCACGACTGAAATTAGCAAAGAGAAATACAAATGAGGGGGGGGGGGAGAAAAAGAAAAAGAAGCTGTGGGTTTTTTTTTTTTCATTTTTTCCCCCTCAAGCATAACTTGTTGAGTAAGGAGATTTTTAAAAGCCAGAAATTGCTGTGGAGCGAACCCAAGCCAGAGGCTGGCGACCTGGCACAGGATGCGTCTGGCACCGTGGGGCCTGGGGGATGGTCTGCTGCGGCGGGAGCTAACCGCGACCCACGGCCCCGCTCCCGTCATCCCCCGAGGAGGACATTTTCAGAGACAAGAGGGAGGGAGAAATCAGCGTCCAAATTAGAAACTACCTAAGCTGTGTTGTTTTTCTTGGGGCCTCACTGTGCCTTTGATTTCCTGATTGCTTAGAGCAAAAATAACAAAAATTCATCTGACCCGGTGATTTTGACAATCATTGGAAAAGCTACCAGTTGAGAGTTGGCTCTTGCCACACCAGTGGGTCTCCATCAGAGGTGGTTTTGCCCCTGCCCCCTTTCCAACCTACCCCCGGCCCCAGGGGACACCAGGGCGGTGTCTGGAGACCTTTGTGATTGTCATAACCGGGAAGATGCTGCTGCTGGCCTCTGGTAGGGGAGGGGTCAGAGATGCTGCAGAACATCCTACAGGGCACAGGCCGGCTTCCACCGCAGAGGACGGGCTGGATCTTGGTTATCAGTTGTGCTGAGGTTGAGAAGCCGTGTGTGTGTGTGTGTGTGTGTGTGTGTGTGTGTGTGTGCTCAGTAGGAACTCACTGGGGGGTGGGGGGCTGCTCGTGTGCCACCCTATACCGCATCCGCACAACTGCAGACCTGATGTTCGGGCATGCCCCAGCTCAGGTACCGAGATTATGTAAGCATCTCAAGGATTAAGTGGGTTCTGTTTCCTTTCACGAAAGCAAAAGGATCTGGTGAGTGGCGATGCAGCCAGTGGAGAAGAGAACTTTGGAAGAAAAGCGTCCAGTGGGGAAGGGTGCCCGAATCGGGAGCAGGGAGTGTGAAGCTGCCCGCATGGGACCCTTCCCCTCTCTAGGGTCTGTGTCTGCCTTGAGGAGCGGCGGGCTATGGAGGGGCCTCGGTCTGCCCACCCGGGGCCACCGCCCCCCCCCCCCCCCCCGGCGTCTCTCTTGTGGCCTCTGTGGCACTTGCTGTGGCGAAAAGTCGCCAGGGAGAGAAGTGGCGGCGCTCCCCAAGAGCAAGCCGCGATGCGAGACCTCCGGTGGTTTCATTGGCATGACGAGACTTCGGGGCCTGCCAAAGACAACAGCCCTGTGCTGTGACCAAGACCGAAGGTTTCTGGGGTGTTCGGCCCTATTGCTGTCCATGGCACCGTGCCAGGGAGGTGGAGGGCTTCCTCCCTGCCCTCGTCCCACATCCGTATCCAGAGGAAAGTGCGGGACCTCCGTGCACAGCTCTCACCCTGCCCTCTGTCCTCGCCTGCTCCCTCCGCCCCTCGGGGGACCAGCAGGGTGGCCCGGCCTGGTTTTGCACTGATGGCGGACTCCAAGGCAAAGGATAGCTGTGGGATGCTCCCTTCCAGCCCCGGCAGGAGGCAAAGGAGCCCCTTCCGGTGGGTGGATGTCGTGGATATCGCTGTGAGGGTCTCGCACTGCTAACCCAGCCCTCCCTTGACCTTCCCGCAGGCGCCTCGTCTCTTCTTCAAATATCCTGCTTAGAAATTGGGGGTTGGGAAGCAAAGAGCGTAGCTGATGAGCTCCTGTGGGTAGAGCAGACGCGCCTAGACATGGAGCAGGGAGCCTGGTGGGAGCCAACAGCCCCATCCCACGGGCTGCCCCTCACTGAGTACTTCCCTAGTGCAGACAGTGCGCTTAGTGCTTCCCTGCGGACCTCACAACAGTCCTAGGTGAAGGGGCGATTCTGTAAGCCCACTGGACTGATTGGAAGGTTGAAGCTAAGACAGCTAATGGACATGCCTGCCCGAGGCCACGCAGGTTGAAGGTGATCTGGGTTCTGAGCCGGGTGCTCTGACTCCAGGGCCAGAATTCTTAATCCTGAACCATGTGAGGGTGCTCGGGGCTGAGCCCAGGGCTGTACACCCTTCCACGGCTATGGTTGTTATTGTCCTTTTGGCTAATGGTGACACACCGTGGTCAGGTGGCACTTGGAGAGAGTTTGTCCATGCCCACGCCCTACAGAGGGCCAGCAGGAGAGCAGTTAGTCCTGGAGAAGGCACTGCCTCCTCTCCCGGGGGTCCTCTGGCTGCCCTCCCTCCACGCCATCAGGCTCACTGGACAGCAGCATGGGCTCAGGGGCACTGCACGCTCCAAGCTCGGCTGCAGGGCACAGACCCTGAGCACCCACAGCTTCGGGATTCAGTGGGCGAGACTGAACCTGCAGCTCTGGGTTAAGGGATCCGGGGCTCAGAACTTGCCACTGGGCTGCTCAGTGGGCCTGGGATCCTCCTGCGTCTCCTTGGAGGCCCCCCCCCCCCCCCCCCCCCCCCCCCCCCCCCCCCCCCCGGGGCC
>NC_081563.1:136253135-136341335 GCF_022355385.1 Mustela nigripes
CCCCCCCCCCCCCCCCCCCCCCGGGGCCTGGCACAAGGGGTTGCCCCAGGCGCCTGGAGACCAGGCCCCCATAGGCGCACAGCGCGGAGCACTGCCCGGTGGTGCAGGACCCTGGAGGTGCTGTAGGCGCACGCCAGGTGAGGCCAGAGAAGAGCGCCCCCCCCCCTGCCCGCCCAAGAGCGCGCAGAGCGCAGCATCACCTGCCCAGCCCACAGGCCCACACAGCAGTCCCCTCGGGCTTCCCAGTAACATCCGACGGCGAGCTCCCTCCCTTCCGAACTCGGGCAGCGGGCAGCGAGCCGGTGGAGGGAGGGAGGGCAGCACCTACCTCCCAAAAGCACCAGGACGCAGGCGTAGGGGAGCATGGCTGTGGGCATCCCGTCCGGGCTGGCAGGACGGCCCCCCCGGGACGCCTCCGCTGTTATGGAGAGGAGGCGCGCGCGGAGTTCTCCTGCGGCGGTCCCGAGAAGAAGTTGCAAGGGTCCTGAGCCCCCCTCGGCGCTCACACGCGCTCACCCGCCCAGGCTGTTCCCAGTTGTAAGTCGAGCTGCGCACTCATAGGTCCAACTTGCCAGAAGAGGTGGAGACAGCCCCAGGCGTTGCGCGCATACCCCCGCCGCGCGCCCAGCCCTCTGGCAAGGCTCCTCCTGCCATTCGGAGCCCCCAGCCGACCCCCTCCGTCCTCTGTCCTCGCCTCCCCCAAAGTCTTCGCAGTGAGCCCAGAGGCCTCCCTCAAACTCTTGCCCAGGCCGAGCCAGAGCCCTGCGTGCGTCTACAGCCAAAGAGCACCCCTAGCCACAGGCGAATCCCTGGAAGGGCGAGGGGTTGCTGGGAGGCTCTTCTCGGGCCGCTGGGTCCCAGGACCCCCAATGTTTTAGTCAGGCGGTTCAGATACTCTTAGAAAAGTTTCCTCAACTTGGAGCCTGGTAAGCGCAGGAACACAGTGAAAGTGGCCAACCCGGGCGCCCCGCAGCCAGCGGCCTCCCTGTAATTAGCGCGTCCTGCTCCAGAGAACATCTCGGCACACAGTGTGGAGGACCAGGGCGGGTTCCCTTCCCCCAGCCCAGCTCCTCCTCCAGCCACCCCCCTTCTCATCCCAGTGAGTCAGTTTAGGGTGGCAGCCCAGGGGCAAGGCAGCTGGGAGGGGGAGGAGGAGGGGACAGACACCCTGCCCCCAAACTAGGCACCTCCTGCCCCCCACCCGAGGCCGGGGCACCTCTCTGAGTGGCAGGCAAGCCTTGAATGGAGGTGGTGAGCATCTGGGAAGGAGGTTCTCTGCCAGCTGTTGGATTTGTGAATGAGGCAGAGAGAAAGCATCACTTGGGTTGGAAGGTTTCAGCCGGGTTGTTCCTGCCCGCATGGACCGTTTGGGTGCCGGAAAGCAAAGCTGTGCGGGGCAGGCCTGGTGAGGGGGGGAGGGCTGGGGTGCGTGGATCAGGATCCGTCCATGCTGGTCGCCTTTCGCTGGGAGGACAGAGGAGAGGGAGAAACCAGAGAGACCCAGAGCGGAGGGAGGGAGGAAGGACTGGAAGGCAGAGAGGGGGCCACAGAGACAAAGAAGGAAGCAGGAGACTCAGGAAAGAGAGAAGGAGGAGAGCCGGACCCGGGGAGGAAGTGTGAGGCGAGCGAAGGGGAGGGAAGACGAGAGACGGAGGCTACGCCCGAGGTGGGCGAGGGGACCGCAGGAGCCATCTGTGCCCCGGCTGCACTCCAAGCCATCGGCTGCCCTTCGAAGGATTCGTAGACCGATGGGTCCGCACCTGTCGTGGGGTGGGGGCTCCAAGACAGCACCCCTCCTTTGGCTTCCTTGCCAGAAGCGTAGGTGAGGTCCCTGGGAGCCCTGCAGCTAACTGCAATGTCAGGGACCCCGGATCTGGGGACACTCCCACCCAGCTGGGGCTCCATGTCCCTCTTCTCCGGGCGCAGCAGAGATGAGTGGAGAGTGCTGAATGAGGCCACAGCATGATCCTACACGAATGGAGATGTGAGAGAAACCATCAGTTCCCTTCCTGAAAATGAAAATTTTTCTGGGCTCTCTGCTTTGCAGGGGACAGCACGAGACCAGAGCAGCCTTGCCGTCACTGGCCAGTCCAGCCCTCCGCGGGCACCTGGGCTGTTGCACAGACAAACCTGGAGTGGCACGGCTGACTTCCGTGGCGGGAGGGGAGTTGCTCAGGATGATTGTTTATGATTGCATAATTGTGGTTATTCGTGGCAAGTATGTGTCTTTACATCTGTGGAACGTATACCTCCGGATAATTGCAAGACCTGCGTGCTGTCCCGGCCAGAACTGAGGGAGGCTCTCGGGGCTTTCCGAAGGCAGGTGCTTTCAAGTCTCAGACGGCTGATGGGGTTTGGCGTGGGGAGGGTCTGTGACATGGATGTCCCAGGTGCGGTGATAATCTGGGGCTTTTAGAACTTACTGTACTGCTCTTAGATGTGGGACTTCCTGAGAAGTATGGTGCCCGTTTAGGAATTGCTGGGCTGGCTTATTTATAAATGAGAGGGATTGCCAAGGGTGTAGCGAGAGCCTGGGCCGGGCGAGGTGCCTTAGGCGCGCGTAGCTTACATCCAAAGGACCCGATGAGAAGTAGGAATTATTGTGGCCCCGTTTTACAGAATGGAGAAACTGAGTTTGGAGAGGTTGGGCTGCTGTCCCCAGGCCACACAGCTGGAAGGTGGCAGAGATGCTGCTGTGACCAGGACGCTCTGTGTCTCCTTGGGGGTGTCCGTCTCCCTGCGCTGTTCCCTCCCTTCCGAGCCTGAAGATCCTCAAGGGGAAAGCCCATGCTATAATAACAGCCTTTTTGGGAAGAGGCTTCGGGATGAGGGGGAAGCATGGGGACAGAGCACTTCCTAAGTCCTAGCTAGACCCCCCTGCGGAGACCGGCCCTCATCAAGGGAATGGCAGGGGGGGCCCCTTGGGAGAGGGCATCTGGAGAGGACAGGATGCCCCCTCCTCCCCCGGTGAGGGAACAGAAGGGCAGGGAGGTGAGCTACCGGTTTTAAGGCAGATTTTACTCCCGAAAACAAAAAAAAAGGAAAGAAAATGAACAGTGTTTGAACAAGACTCTGCTCTCGTTACAAGGAGATCAAACAAGACAAAGAAGGAACCAGTGCTCAAACTTACGGCTTTCAAACATATATTTATTTTTAACCAAAAAGAAAAAAAAGATTATATTGTCCTGACTGTGCATTTTGCCAGAGGAAGGGGGGGTATATGCCCCGCCCCTCACCCCTTTCTTGCATACCGAGCAGTCCCCTGAGAACATCTGAAATGCTGGTAATTAGAAGGCTGTGTGGGGGACAAGCAAATTATTTCTCAAGCCCCCACTCTGGCTGAGTCACATCCATGGGCATGATCCCATTTTGGCCTCTAGAGCTGGGCTTTTCCGGTTGTTAACTGTAGGGACCCTCCCCAGGCGATCAGAGTCAGGGGAGCAGCGGGGGGGGGGCATGGAGGTGGAGGAGGGGGGCCAGGGGATGTTGCTTTGGGTCCATGCACAGCCAGCGTGAGGGAGGCCGCCCTGAGCCGGGGGACCATGACGGCAGAGGAGGAGGCCGGCCGGGCAGGCTTGGCTCTTTCCTCCCTCCCCCCTCCCCCCAGATCCACGGCCAGGGGGCGAGGGGTCAATGGAAAGCGCCGCAGAACAGAGCCTCTTCGTTCCCCGCCCCCCCACACACCTACCTCCTCATCCTTGTCTCTGCTGAAAACACCGTGGGAAGGTGCGATCGCCCCATGAAATCTCGCTATAAAACGGTCTGTTTGCTCTGCTTGTTATCAGGGGTGTCTGATCAAAGAAACAGTGCCCAGACCTGGTTATCTAATAACCAAATAAACAGCCAGGCTGGCTTCCCTGGTTGGGGAGGGTGGGGGGCAGCCCCGGATGAAGTGAGGGACCGGCCAGAGTGGCTGGACCCCTCTTGGTGACCATTCCTGCCTACAGAGTGTCACACTGGCCAGATCCTCACAGGGGCCTCCATGTTCCAGATGGAGAAACTGAGGCAGGGAAACCATGTTCTGCCCTGCAGGGGAGCCCAAGGCCGTCAGGTAATTGCCATGGTGCTGGCCTTCCTCCCCTTGCCCCAGTGCACGCCTGTGCCCAGCTCGTGCCTTGTGTGTCACGGAGGCTCACTGCATCTTTGCTGCGCGGAATGAGCAGAGCCGCTCTACAGAATGAGCGCTGGGTTTGCCTCAGAAGACGCGCTCGTGCGTCTTAATGCTACGACTTAGCAGCTGGCTGGGGCTGGGGCTAGGACCAGGCAAGCGAGACACCGAGGGTGCAACACGGAAGGGGTCACTCGCTCTCAGACGCTCACCCTGCACCTATATGAGCCCGAGAGTGAGTACCCCCTCACGTGTTGAGTCCCGGGCATCTCACTGGCCTCACCCTAGCTGCAGCTCCGCCGCTCACTCTGACTCCTGGTTTCTTCCTCTGAAAATGGGTATGATGCTCGCGCTGCCCAGTGGGACTAAGAAGTCGGTGTCTGCAGACATGAGCTTGGGGCAGAGGATCCAGTCTTCTCTGGTCCTGAGGCTCTGGAGAAGAGTCAGAGGTCACACAGCCGGTGTGAGATGGAGCCTGGATGACGATGTGGTCTGGGACTTGACAGTCTGGCTGCTCAGCCTTATTCTAAACAGCTCCGGTCCTGAATGGATTCTTGTTCACCTGCCTTCCCCGGAGAAGATGCCTTGGGCTTCCCAGAAACTCCCCCTACCCAGGATTCCTCATACCTGTCCGTCTGCTTGCTCCATCAGGCGGTGGTAGGAGCTGGGAGACATTAGAGGACTTAGCCCAGCACCCGGCATAAGTGTTCATTGAACATGGGTAGATGGATGGATGGATGGATGGATGGATGGGTGGATGGATGCGTGCGTGGGTGGGCAGATGGATGGATGGGGGGACAGATGGATGGATGGATGACCAGGGGGATGGGTAGGTAGATGGGTAGATGGAAGGATGGATGGAAGGAAGGATGGATGGATGGATGGATGGATGGATGGATGGGAGGCAGGTACAGTGGGCAGGTGGATAGACGAGTAGAATGACTAACATCACAGTTGTCACAATTGTTCTGGGTGGTACCTAAGCTGAATCATTTGTTCATTGTATCTTCACATTTATTAATTAGTAGTGTTCACTAATGCATTCATTCACCCTTGGATTACAGATTCCCAAACTGGGGAGCTGCATCATAGTTCCTGCGCGGAAAGGGCACTCTTCCAAGGGTGGGACCCTGTGTTCCCCTAGGAGTAGCCACACAGCCAGCATGGTGGGGAGGGTTGAAGCCTCTCGCTGAGTGAAGAGGAGGTTGCGGCTCTAGGGTTGCCGGGCTTGCTTAACTGGAGGCTTGGGGTTGGCTTTCCCTCTAAATCTCCAGGTGCCCCCACCCAGCCCAGCCTCTGTGATGCCAGGGCTGCTCATGCTTGGCTGTGGGATCACTGGAAGAGCCACCCAGTCCAATGCCAGTAGGTCTGTCCACAGAACACCCAGTCAGTCCTCACCATTCAGGACTGATGGACAAGTTGGAGCTACTTAGACCCACCAGGGCTCACAGGTGGATTGTAGAGAGAATGGGTTGGTCCAGTCCATTTTACCTGAGAACATTCAGTGTTGAGGCACCTGGGTGGCTCAGTTGGTTAAGCGTCTGCCTTCAGATCGGGGTCATGATCCCGGGGTCTGGGGATGGAGTCCCCGGTCAGGCTTCTTGCTCAGCAGGGAGCCTACTTCTCCCTCTGCCTGCCACTCCCCCTGCTTGTGCACTCTCTTTCTCCATCTCTCTGAAAAATAACTAAAATCTTAAAAGAAAAAAAGATTCATAGGAATCTTCCCTGTGGCATAATCTTTTAAAAAATGAAAATAAAAAAGAACATTCAGTGTCGATACCAAGGCTGAGGAGAGGCTCCTGCCTGAGGGGAGAAGGGAGGCTTTGGGTGTCTGAGGGGGTTCTCCTGGCATTGCCATTGACGGGCAGCATGACTTTGGGCAATGTTTCTGAGCCTTTGACTCATCAAAAGTGAGACTTCTTGGAGGGTTTGGGGGTGGATCCTGGGAGGTGATGCGATAAGCCCCTTAGCGTGAGGCCTGGTGGGTGGAGTGTCCTTGGTAAGACGGTAGCTGTTGTGGCTGTGTCCCCCAAACACAGAGATGTAGGACCTCACACTGGGCTCTGTTCTGCAGGGTGTCAGAGCGGGAGGGCCTCAGGAGGTCTTCTAGCTCGTTCTTTTTCAGATGGTTCCTTGGGGGCCTCCTCAGGAGGAGGACATGGGAAAGGAGGCAGCTCTCCCTCTTCCCTGGCCTCAGCGGCATCCTCCGCAGCCTTAGCTGTACTGGGGCGCTCTTTGTGGGGTGGGGGGGAGCGGCGGTCCCCTACGCATTTCTGTCAAACATGAGCTCCTCGGCCATTGGAGCAATGAATGAGACAAATGCGACGTGGAGAGATCTAGGAGGCGCAGCGTGTCAGGAAAGAATCAGAAGGGCTCTCTCATGTAAACTTCAAGCACAGGACTGTACACAGCAGACAACATGCCTTTCAGGTATGTGTGTCTCTGAGGCAGGACATCCGGCATGTTTGACTGGCGGGCGGGCACGGGAGCCGGAGGCGGGAAGGGAGAAATTGCCGTCAATACACGTGCGGGCCCTTACACAGATAAATTTAGTAATATTATGGCAACTTTCTGTGTCTGAGCAACAGAGGTGAGAAACCACGGACTCCCTCTTCTCAAACACGGAGAAACGGAGGCATGGCAAGGGGCAGAGGGATTACCAGGATGGCGGTGGGTGAGTCAGAATTGTTCCCTCCGTGCCTAGACCCAGCAGTGTGGTCCAGCCCCCTCCCCACTCCTGCAAGTGTTTGCAGAACAGGCTGCCCAGAGTGTGGGGAGGGGGGTGTCTCCCCTTTCCACCGCCGCCGGCCACCCGCTGAGTGGCATGGCCCAAACCTCCTGTGACGATTCCTCTGGTCTGAGGGGCTTTTCGTGGAAGAGGCAAATCAAAAGGAAGGCAGGGACATGCATGGCTTCTGACTGTGGATGTTTTTCCCCCAGCAATAATGTTTATTGTTTTCTTCCCATTATGAAAAGCACCTCACAGAGCTAATTTATTAGCTAATATATCTAATACGTTTAGAAAGCACAAAGTTTATTATTTCTCTCCCATTATAAAATCAACAGTGCTCTTAATACACTCTTTGGAAAACGCAGAGAGAAGGAATGCAAATCAGAGTCCCGCACGGCACCACCTGAGGACAAGCCCACACGCCACAACTTGTTTTCTGCCCTTACATAAATTTTCTTCCGATCTGTTATCACATTTAATAACGCAAATGTCTAAATAAACCACTCATTCCCCCAATTTCATCTTTTGGGCTAATTTACCAGCCTTTCAGGCCTGGGCACGTGCAGGGCCGCGGGAGAAGGGGGCACCGAAGGGCAGAAAGCAAAGTCATCCTCTCTTTTTGGATCCCGATATCCCGCATATTGCTTTGCCCGTGTTTTGTTTTGTCTGAACCTTTCACCGTACTAGGTCACGAACTTTCCTCTGCTTCGGATTTCAGGCTGGAGGCAGCAAATTGATTTTAAATAGAAATACCCGATAGGTGGGGTTGCTTGGGAGTTTCACAATCCATCCAAAGGTGCCCCCACCATCAACTGAGAGTCAGTGGAGAGGCTGGGCCACGTGCGGTGAGGAGTTACGCTACCTTCAAGGTGAAAGGCACGCCCTTGGGGACGGAGGAGCCTACAGGTGCTGCTGGACAGGCGAGGCAGAAGACCCTTACCTATTTCTTCTTTCCTTCTTTTTTTCAGTTTACAATTAACATTCAGGGTTTCGTCTGCACCCTCCCTCTTGAAATGGAATTTTTATCTCTTGATTCATGCTACAAGATAAAATCCCTGTTTATTCGGCTGCATGAATAATTGATAAGCTCTTTCCAACTTGCCGGCAGGAACTTAGCGGTCTCGCCTTGCGGCCTGGAACCCGTGGCAATTTCCTGAGCACCAGCAAGAGACCTTTGCACAGTTTCTGCTTGGAGTCCACCGACTCTGTGTCCCGGGGGGGGGGGGGGTTATCTCTTGATCCAGATTCAGAAGTCACAGATCAGGCACTCAGGGTTCTAGCACGGGGGTGCGGGGACGGGGGCGGGGGCACACGTCTGTGCTCCCTTAGATTTCGTACGTCGCATCTGTGACAGGTGTGGATTCCGATGGGAACCTCCCGGCTGGCGGTTTCAGAGTTCACGGCATTAATTAACTCTAATCTGTTCCCTGATAGCTTAAACCAGACCCAAGATGTGAAGGCATTTTTCTTTCCTACATATTTAATGGACTTAATGAGATAACAGTAAGAACCTGTGTTTGGCCGCCATTGGATGATAAAACGCGGTGGGGGGTTGTTTATGTGCTTGGCTGGGGTTTCTCCTTCTGAAACAGGCCTGGACAGATACCTGGTATGTTGGGCTCCTGCTAAGCTTCCAAAAAAGAGGATTTCCAGCTTGTTCTGTAGAACGTCCCAGTTCTTCAAGGCCAAGGTAGCTGTGTGTTGCGATGGCGGTCATGGTGCAAAGGCCCCGGAGAGAAAGGGTCCACGGGCTGTGGTGTTCCTTCCTCTCCCTTCTTCCCCACCCCCACTCGAAGAGTCGTCCCACCGGCTGGGAGGTGGGGAACACTTGGGTTTGACGCTGCGGGGACTCACCTGCGCCCCTGTGGCCGGCGGGGTCCTCGGATCGAAACCCGGAGGGAGAGCGGGCGTCCGGGTCCCTCGGGAGCTGCGCCGGCCTGTCCCGCCTCGAGGAGCTGAGGCCTTGATTCAAGCCCCTCAACGGTCCTCAGCCAGACACGAGTTCGGCTTTCTCTTTCGTTCGCGGAAGGTGGCGAGAAAAGGAATCGGAGTCTGGTTTTTCTCCCCCGAGCCTGTTTTCCCCAAAGCTCCAGGAAATTAAGAAACGTGCCGTTGGTTTTCGCAAACACTTGGAACAAACGAACACCAGATACCCGGGCAAAGGCCTGGGTTCTCCACGCAGACCCCGCGCTCAGCGCCCCCGGCCCCCCGCGCGGGAGCCGCCGGCCCAGGCAGAGGCGCCCATGGGTGGAAGGGAGGCCACAGTGTTGCCGAGCGCTAGTTGCCGTTCTTCTAGTACCTTCTCCACATTTCTCATAGGTCGGACATTTGTTTGTGGTCTCCCGGCTACCATGGAAGGGGAACAGAAGGGGTTTCAGGGGCTACGTGACCAGACCTCAGGCCTGGCCGTGGAGGGGAAGCTGGTGGGCATCTGTGTGCCACGAGTGAGCCCCCTGCGGACCCCTAAGACCGGCGGGCATTTCCTTGGAAGCTGGTTCCCAAGGTGACGCTGGGTGGCCAGCCCCGTGTCCCCTAAAACCGCTGGCTGCTGCTGGGTCTAAGGTCGCGTGGTTTGTTGGGAAGCAGAGTGTGTGATGGGTTTGCGTCGTCTGTTCTCCCGCAGAAGCTTCGAGGCTGGGGAGGGAACCACAGGACTCTCACCGGCGGTCCTGCCTCTTGAAGGGAGCTCTGCCCCGGCCCAGGGCGAGTCCCGTGGGCTCTGCTGGAGGGCTAGGACGGCCCCACGAGCCGGCCTTGTGTGGTTCTCAGAGGGCTGTTCTGGATCAATAAGACTCATGTGAGGCCACAACCCAGTGCGTGGCACGAGGTGGTTGTTGGAGAATGTTGGCTTTGGTGAGGTGGAGGCAGAGGCGGGAGGAGTCGGGGTCCTGGCTCCCTCCTCGCTGAACCACTGACTCCTGTGTGCCCTTCCCAGGTCCCTGTCCCCCTCTGGATTAGCTTGTTCATCCTAAAACTGCCCCAGCGCGTTGGAAGGAGGTGTGACGCGTACGGTTGCCGATCTTGAGAAACGGACCTTCCACAACTGGCAGACGCCTTGGGCGCAGGTTTGTCTCCTCTCTTTTTTCCGGATTCCAACATAAAACACGTTCCCATGATGGAAAACTGAGGAAAGCAGGAAACCACCCCCAGGAAGGGTGGAGGGTGTCTCTCCATCAGTAGCCAGTTGTTCAATGGATGCTTGGGAGAGGGCTGGAGAAGAGCCCCGCGAGGAGGCAGCAATCGGGAAGTCTGTTCCCAGAGGTTGGCAGGGGCCGTGTAGACGGGGTTGGAGTCTCATGGCCTCCTTTCTCAGGTGTTCCGTCAAAGAGAACATCTCTGTTGGGAGCTGGTGTGTCTTCAACACCTCTCTAACACTTTCGAGTTCTCCCTGTAGCCAAGGGAAAGGAACCCTCTGCGTCAGCCTGGGTTTCCCTGATGGGCCAGTGATGGTCAGCCCGTTCTCCTGGGCTTCTCTGGAATCCATCTACTTTCTTTTCTGAGGTATCTGATCGGATCTTGCTCCATTTTTTTTATTTAGGTGGTTTGCTTTCTTTTTGTTGAGCTCTGAGTGTTCTTTATATATTAAGTCCTTTCCTAGATAATGTGACTAGCAAATATTTTCTCCTAGTCTGTAGCATTCCTATTAATTTTTTTGAATGGTGTCTTTTGCAGCACAAAAATTGTTCATTGTGAAGTATATTTTATCATTTTTTTCTTTTGTAGATTGTACTTTTGGGGCCATACCTAAGAAATACTTATCTAAGCCAAGATCACAAATATTTTCTTCTATGTGTTCTCCCAAAGTTTTTTTTTTTAAATAGTTTTAGTTTTGTACTTAGATCTTGGATCTATTTTGAGTGAATTTTTTTAATATATGGTATGAGATCCAGATCAAATTTTTTTGATGGATACTATTTACATTTTATTTTATTTGAAAGAGAGGAGGAGGAAGCAGGCTCCCAGCTGAGCAGAGAGCCCGATGCGGGGCTTGATCCCAGGACCCTGAGACCATGACCAGAGCCGAAGGCAGAGACCTTAACCCACTGAGCCATCCAGGTGCCCCGGATAGTGTTTGTTTGTTTGTTTGTTTATTTATTTATAATAATTTTTTAAAAAAAATTATTTATATATTTACTTGACAGACAGAGATCACAAGCAGGCAGAGAGGCAGGCAGAGAGAGAGGAGGAAGCAGGCTCCCTGCTGAGCAGAGAGCCCAATGTGGGGCTCCATCCCAGCACCCTCGGATCATGACCCGAGCTGAAGGCAGAGGTTTTAACCCACTGAGCCACCCAGGCGCCCCCTATTGTTTATTTTTATATGGTGTGAGATACAGGTTGAATTTCTTTTGATGGATATTGTTTTTTTGATGGATAGTATTCCTATAACATTTGTTGAAAAGACTATCCTTTCTTCATTTAATTTTCTTTGCAACTCTAAAGGAAATTAATTGACCCATAGAGATAGGTTTATTTCTGGACTTTCTATTCTGTTCCTCTCTCCCATCTATCTACCTTCTCTTCAAATAATTTCTCCATTGTCTTGGCTACGCTAGCCATTAGCCTTATAGGAAGCCTGGAAACCAGGTAGTGTGGTTCTGTTCTCTAACGTTTATTATTTTACTCTAAATGTATTCTTCTTTTTCAAAATTGTTTTCATTATTCCTCCTTTGCCTGTTCATATACATTTTAGAATTGACTTATTGATTTATTAAAAAAAAAAAAAAATCCTGCTAAGGTTTTGAATGGAACTGGGTTGATGGTAAGGATTGGTTTTGGCGGAATTGACCCCTTAACAGCATTGTCTTCCAAGCCATTGACATGGCATAGGCCTCTGTCTCTTTAGGTCTTTAATTTCTTTCATCTCTGGGTTTTTTGTTTGTTTGTTTGTTTTTGGTTTTTGGTTTACAGCATAGGGAGAATGCATGTGCTTAAGATTCATATGTCAGTATTTGAGGGTTTGTGTTATTGTAAATGGTACCCTAAAAACTTAAATTTTCAACTATTCATTGCTAGTACGTAGAAATACAATTAATTTTTGTATGTGGACTTTGTGTTCTGAGACCTTGCTATACTCAGCTTTTATGCCTAAGAGCTTTTTTAGAAAAAAGGATTTTATTTATTTAGTTATTTGACAGATAGATTGAGAGAGCAGAGGGAGAGGGAGAAGCAGGCTCCCTGTAAGTAGGGCTGATGCGGGGCTCCATCCCCAGGACCCTGAGATCATGACCTGAGCTGAAGGCAGACACTTAACAGAGGCACTCCGCTGCCCCAATGCCTAGTAGCTTTTTAATAGATTTTTTGGAATTTTATATGTAAATAATGATGTAGTCTATGAATAGTGATAGTTTTATTTCTTCCTTTCAGTGTGGATGACTTTTTCTCCCCTTGACTTAATGCACTAGTACAATTTTGAGTAAGAGTGAGGAGAGCAATATCTTTGCTTTGTTCTTGATCTGAGGGGAAAAGCACTCAGGATTTCACCGCTGTATATGCTGTTTGTTGTAGGTTGTAAATCCTTGCTTTCTGAAAGTTTTTATCATGGGTGTGTGCATATAAAATGCTTTTTTGGGTCACTCTTGTGATGATGATACAGTTTTCCTTCTTTAGTCTGCTGATATAGTGAGTTATGTTGACTGATTTTGGAGTGTTGAACCAGCCTTGCCTTCCGGGGATGAAGCCCACTTGGTCCTGATGAATCACCCTTCTTATTTGATTGTTGGATTTGATTTGCTTATGTTTTGTTAAGGATTTTATCTACATTCATGAAGGTTATGGATCTGTAGTTTTGTTGTAATATCTTTGTGCGATTTTGGCATCAGGATAAATGCTGGTCTCGTAAAATGAGTTAGGAAGTATTCCCTCTTCTTTAGTACTCCAGGCAAATATGTGTAAAATTAGTATTATTTCTTTCTTAAATATTTGGTAGAATTCACTGGTAAGGCCATCTTGATCTGGAACTTTCTTTTTTGAAAGGTTTTGAGTATGGATTTAATTTCTTTAAAAGATAAAGAATTATTCAGGTTATTTATTTCTTACTGAGTGAGCTTTGATATTTTGTGTCTTTCAAGGAATTTCTCTATTTCATTTAAGTTGTCAAGCTTGGGGACATAGGGTTGATTATAATATTGTCTTAATCTTTGCAATGTGATGTCTGATCTTTCATTCCAAAAATTGATCATTTCTCTTGTTCTCTTTTTTCTTGGTTAGTCTGATTAACATTTTATCTTTAGTTTTATTTATCTTTTTTCAAAGAAGCAGCTTTGGGTTTTATTTATTTGCTCTATTATTTTTCTGCTAACAATTTCAGTAATTTCTACTCATTATTATTTTCCTCCTTCTGTTTATGATTCTTCATTATTGGCTTATTATTTGTATCTCTTTAAACAATTTTAGTGGTTGCCCTAGGTTTTATAATATGAATCTTTAATTAAAAATTCCAACTTCAAATAATAGGATACTGCTTTACGTCTAGTCTAAGAAACTTACAACAATATGCTAATAATTCTTCCCTCTAATGCTCTGAGCCACGGGTGCCATATATTCTACTTCTACGTATGCTGGCTACTGCTTTTGCTTTTGCAACTACTCGTTTGAGTCCCTTATCCTTTAGAAGGGGAGTTGGAAGACCCTGTAAAAAGTCATGTAATAAAACTTTTAGGTTTTACAGGCCATATGGTATTTGTCACAACTTCTTAACTCTGCCATTGTTGTGTGAAAGCAGTCATAGACGATATATAGCTGAATTTTATAAATTCAATACAACTGTATTTACAAAAATGGAGAGCAGGCTGCAGATGTCCCACAGGCTGGGAATAAGTTTTGAGTTGACAGTTTTTTCTTTTGGCACTCCAAAGACCTCATTTCCATCAGTTTCTGGCTTCTCTAGTTCTGGTGAGAGGTCTGATATGATTCTTCTTTGCCCCTCTGTATGTAATGCATTTCCCCCCTCTGCTACTTTTGATTTTTCTCTTTGTCCTTCATCCTTCCTTTTCAACCATGCTGATATGGTGGCTGAGGTGTCTGTTCTGTTTGACTTCCCGGGTCGGTGTTCTCTGAGCTTCTTGGATCTGTGATTTGGTGTTCATCATTAGTTTTGGAAAATTATTATTGTCTATTTTTACTTATTTTAAGTATTTAGAAATCTTACCATTGTTTTCATGGTCTAGTATATGGTTTGTCTTGGTGAATGTTCCTCGTTTAGTTAGGTAGAGTTTTCTATAAATGCCAGTTAGATGATTATTTTCTCAAACCCTTCTTTTCTGCCTCATTCTCTCTTCTCCTTCTGAGAATCCAACTATATTTCTGTTACCTTTATTAGTGTCCCCCAATTCTTCTGTTTAAAACTTTAAAAAAGATTTTATTTATTTATTTTATACACACAGAGAGAGGAGAGAGAGAGAGATATCACAAGTTAGACAGAGAGGCAGGCAGAGGGGGAGGGGGAAAGCAGGAACCTGCTGAGCAGAGAGCCCTAAGGGGGGCTTGATCCCAGGATGCTGGGATCATGACCTGAGCTGAAGGCAGAGGCGTAACCCACTGAGCCACCTAGGTGCCCCATGTCCCCCAATTCTTGAATGCTCTGTTTCTCCTTTAGTAAGAAAAAAACTCTTTTCCACTTTGAGTTTCTATTTGAATAATTTCTATTGGACTATCTTCAATTTTATTACTTGTGTTACATTTACTAGTGAGTCCATCAAAATCATGCTTTATCTTTGTTGCTAGGTCTTTATTTCCAACATTTCCTTTTGATTTTCTCTTATAGTTCCTACTCCTTTGTTGAAATTACCCTTGGGATGATTCATAGTGTCTTTACTTTCACTAGAGACTTTAACATGCTAATGAGTTATTTTAAATTCCTGTCTCATAACTCCAACATCTGTACCATTTTAGTCTGATTCTGTTGATTCTTTTGTCCCTTGACAACATGTTGCATTTTCTCACTTCTTTGAAGGATTCACTTTTTTTTTTTTTTTTTTACCAAAAGCCATACATCTGATATAGGACAGTAGACACTGGGGTAAATAACTTTTATATCTGGAAATGGAGCATGGCTTTATTTCTGCTAGACCTTTAGTATGGGGGAGTTGAGTTAACATACTTAGGAGTTGAGCTGGGTTGAGGTTTGTTGTAACTATGGTTTCCCTCAGTGCACACTAGCTTCAAAGTCCACTTATCTGGGCTTTGGTATAGGTTGGGGGCTGGCTTGCTAGAGGGCTTTCCTCAATATTTGCTCTGCTCTCCGTTTTAAGTCTTTTTTTTTTTTTTTTTTTTTTTGCACTTTGCCAAAGTGAGTGTCTGTCCCCACATTCCTGCCCCTCTGCCAGCAGTAGATGCTGGTTTGCATAGTGGGGGGTGTTCTTTGCTGTTCTGAGTATGCTTCAGTCTCATCCAGGCACTGTGTGAGCAGGTCCAAACCCCAGTCACAAGTCTGGGCTCAGGATGTCTTCCTGCCTATCATGTCCACCCCACGAATAGAAGGGTTTTGTTGTAGTTGCCTTTTGTCAGGTACACTGCTTTCACTGGTGCCCTATGGGGAAGAAGAATCTCAGTGGGGCTTTGTGTTTTTCCTATAGTAGTGGCTGCTGTTCCTCTCCCTCAGGTATACACGGGGAGGGAAATTTCTCAGAGTTCTCATCCTGCCCTTTCTTATCTTTTTGTAAGTGTCAGTTCAGCCATGGGAACAGACCCTTGTATAGAATGAATTCCTCTTGTGTGTGTAGCTCTCAGAAATGCTAGATTGCCTCACCAGCCCACACTCAATCTTTAGCAATTTGTTAAATATTTTAGCTTATTTTTTCCTACCAGTGTCCAGTGGCATTTACCCCAGCTAAGCAAGTGCTCCTGTCTCTCCTTGGAGGCACCTATCTTTCCTTATATTTCAAGGTAGTTGGTTGCCTGGCAACCTCAGCTCTCTGCTGGATTAAAGAAAAGTTGCAAGATTTCAAATTATCTGGCCTGTTTCCTTGTGGTGGTGGTAAGAATGGGAGTGATGCTCTTTCCAGCTTTCTACATCTGAAGTTGTCTGATTTAAAAAAAATTATTTTTCAGTAAAAATAATGTGTCTTTTCAATAATAAGTTAATGATACAAAGCAAAGGAAAGTATAGGTAAAGACAATAGGGGTGGTTGGTGAGGCCATGTTCTGGTGCAATGTTATATTAAGGACAAGAGCTTTGGAACCTGTGTGCCACCCGTCGCCTGCTTCCATATGACCTTGGGTAAGAGTCTTGACCTTGATGAGTTTTAGTTTCTTTTTTCTCTTTTGTACAATGGAGATCAAATGTAATCTACTCCAGAGGATTAAAAGAGCTAATATATAAACAGTGCTTGGCATGGGGCTTGGCTCATGTTAAGTGTTCCGTAAATGGTGGCTATTAATTTTCATAGATCTGAAGACCGTATCTGTGGTGTAAGAGGCAGTTCCAGATGTACACAGATGAGAAAAGAAGGGTTGTTGTTCTTGTTGTTTTCTGTACCATTCCCACATCTCCTGGACTCTGGCTGGTGTGTGTGTGTGTGTGTGTGTGTGTGTGTGTGTGTGTGTGCGTGTGCAGCGTGTGAGTTTGAGGCTTTGGTGAAATTCTCTGAAGTAGCTTCTGCCACTACTTCCACATTGGAAACCTATCCTAAGACAAAAGAAAATGTGTAGATCAGGAAATATTTAAAGAGAGCATGAAAGTATTTAGTCTAGCCCTGGGCACATAGGAAGGACTCAGTAAACATTTGCAAAATGACAAGAGAGAAATCCTCAGACAGAGAGAGGCTGGAGCTGGGAAGAGACCCCAGCAGCTGAGTCTCCCTCTCATCAGCTGTGTGTCGGCTTGACCTGGGGCGAGATCCTTGACTTCTCTGAGCCTCAGTTTCTCACCAGCAAGATGGCAGAAATCTCTGCTGCCCTCCCTCACCTCAGATGGTTGCTATGAAGTTGAGACGAGAGGATGTCTGTGACCATCTGAAAACTACAAACATAAGGCCTTAGTGTTAAAAATGATCACTCGAATGCATTCTGAAAGGTTGAAGGATACGTGGAAAGTGGACCTTGGGGCCTTTTCAATTATGGCTTCAGAAATAGTTAAGGTAAAGTCAGGCAGCAAGTGATCGATTCTTCTAGAAGTTTCTATCCCAAGGAGGCTCTCAGATTTTTGCGGCTGCCCGACATGTTTCTTAACAAGTTACGTCCAACTGGAGAAACATCAGTAGTTGTCGAGGCCACAGTTTGTCTGGCTGATTTATACAAATCGGCGAAACAATATCTCCAGCCCCTGCTTTGATCTTGGTTTGAAGCAAGTCAACTTAAACGCTCGTGGGAGCTGGAAGGAATCCTTCATATAAATGTGTCCACAAATCTCTCTTGGATGCTCAGGCTGAGGCCTCCGTTAGTTGCTTCAAAGGCCTCATCCATCACAACAGGGGGAGTAAAAACTCGAGTTGGGCTTTATTAATCTTATTGATTGCTACCCTTGACCCAACTCAACCCGTATCCAAATGCAGCAGGAATTTCTAACTCAACTTTTGCTGTAGTAGAACTTCACTTACTTTACCGCAGCCCCCTCCTCATCCCCCACCCCCCCGGTGGCCATCCATCCTTCCGGGTGGGGATGGAGGGTTCGGTACTAGAGGTCGAGCCCTTTGGTGGGTGTCAGTGCCGGCTGTGGAATTGATTGCCTGGGTTCCAATCCCAGCTCCAGCATATACACATGTACATGTATGTGCGATCTTCGACAAACTACAGAAACCTGCTGCTGCCTCAGTTTCCCTTTTTAAAGTTTAGACGGTATATTGGTCAGGGTTATACCAGAGAAACAGAATCCGTAGGATGTATATATGAGGAGATGTTTGTTAAGGAACCAGCTGTCAGGGTGGGGGTCTGGCTAGGTAAGTTGAAATCTGCAGGGCAGGCCAGCAGGCTGGAGACCTTCAGGCAGGAGCTGAGGCCACTGAAGAATTTCTTCTTCAAGGAAACTTAACTTTCGCCTTTCAACTGATTGGATGAGACCCTCCAGATTATTAAGGATCACCTCCTTTATTTAAAGTCATCTGTTCTTGCTAACCTACCTATAAAATACCTTCATAGTAACACGTAGGTTGGTGTTTGAAGGAATAACACAGTCCCATAGCCCAGCCGAGTTGGACCACGACACTGACCATGACAGATGGTGTAGGATGGAAGCAAACAATAGAAGAGGTGTTATATGGAGAGGGTCTGGGATAGGACCTGGCTTAGAGTGTGCATTGCCATAAATGGCAGCTATTACTGTTGCTGAGGGGATTAGATGAGAAGGCTCACGATAGCTTGGCACTTCCAAGTGCTCAGAAAACATTAGCTCTTTATGAGGTCTCCAAAGTTTCACTCAATATATATGTATTAAGCTTCTGCCATGTGCTGGGCATTGTTAAGCGGGAGATACAATGGTTTGGTGATGACTTGGGCCTGTGGTAACCAACAGTTGCACACATAGCTGCACACACACGTACACACAGAGCTAACGACAAACAGGGACTTCACAGGGTGACATGACAGCTCCTGACAGAGGACCAACAAAGTCTGGGAGTTTGGGGACACTTCCTTGAGAATGTGAGTTTGGAGCTGAGGTTTGAGGGATGGGTGGGCATATGCTGGGGCATGGCTGGTGGGGTGGAGGGGGTGAGCTGGAGAAGCACATCTTGTGGAGAAGGACAGACGTAAGCACTGACCCCACTCAGGGCCCCGGGGCTGCGAGCTGTCCCCACCCAACACATGATATTGGACACCCACCGTGGATGCTTGATTGCTTTAGTTTTGTGTTTGCAGTCCTTTTCTGTCTTCGGCTAAAAATAATTTAAAGAATTGCTTATTGGCTCTGTCTGTTTCAAAATGACAATGCCGGTGCCATTGTCAACAATATTATTATTGCTGAAGGCCATTTAAAACTTCTGTTTATCCCACCAGGAAAGCACACCCAGGTTCGTGTATTTTAAAAACACGAAATGATTCTTCTTGGATTGATTAAAAGAGGAATTGGCAAACCTTTTCTTAAAAGGCCAGAGAGCCCCTCTACAAAATGGGCTCCCTCTTGAGAGAAATGAGGAAGGCAGAGGTGCTTGGTGTGCACAGACCTAGGCACTGTGCTTGGCCCCCTCTGTTGGCTGCACCACGTCAGGTCTGTCTCATCTGGTCCACGTTCACTCATCCACCTTCTGTCTTCCTGCCATGCAGCCTGGGCCCTCCTCACCTCTCGCCTGACAAGTGCCACAGCGTCTGAAATGGTCTCGCGGCTCCTATTGCTGCCCAGGCCCCACCCACATTCTACCTCCACCAGAGCCAAGGTAAATTTTCTTTCCCCCAGTTGAAATGTCACGTCATCCTGAGATTGCATGGCCATTGTAGGTCAGCTGGGGCCTCCGCCCCTCTGTGAAATCTCAACCTGGATCGTGAGGTCACCTTGCTCCATCCTGGAAAACGACCCCCCCTTCCCTCCCAAAGAGAACCACTGTTTGACACCCAGGACTACAGTTTCATTTGGCCTGCTGTGGGGCTTTCTTTAGATGGAGTAATTCAGACCCCCAGCTTTTGCATCTAGCTGCATTTGCGTAACATCTTTTCTTTTCAAGTAGGCTCCACACCCAATGTGGAGCTTGAGTGGCTGCCCCTGACACCAAGAGTTGGCTGCTATACTGCTTGAGTCCCCCGGGCACCCCTTGCATAATTTTTGAGACTCAAGCAAGCTATCGTGTGTGGCTCCATTCAGTTATTTGATTGTCTTTGCTGGATAGTATTCTGCTTATGATTGTGTTGTAATGCTTTTATCCGTTTGCTTAATGGGAATTTGGGTTATTTCCTTTTAGCGCCCACCACCAACACATAAACATTCTCTTGCAATTTTGTTTCTGATGGGCAGAGGTTGATTCTCTTTGTTTCAGGGTATGATATGTTTTTACAGACATTGCCAAACACTTTAGCAGAACGGCAGTCCTATGCGATCCTCCTGCCTTCGGGTGAAGAGTTCTAGCCATTCTATGCCCTTGAAAGACTTGCTGTTGTCCAGTGGTTTGGGGTCTGTTTTGTTTTTGTTTCTTTAGTATGCCATTCTCTCGGTGGGCAGAGTATCTTACTATACTTTTAATTTGCATTTCCCTGAGGGCTAATGAGGCTGAGTCTCTTCTCATGAGCTTTTGGCCATTTGGAGATCTTTTTGTGAAGTGCCTGTTCAAGTCTTTTGCTCATTTTTGTGCAAAAGTATTTTCTCATTGACTTGTACTAATCCTTCATCTGGATATGTCCTTTATCATTTATATGTGATTCAATGATCAAAGAGAATCTGCTCAAAACAGGAATCTGATCATGTCACCCTCATGGCTTGTCCTTCTTTCTGTCAGCTTGTGGAAAGGCCCTATGTGTTCTGACCTGCTGACTTCTCCAGCCTCCCCTTGGACCACCTGTTCTTTGGCTTCTCTCCTTTAGCCACAGTGGACTCTCTCGAACACTCTGCTGCTCTGTTCCAGAACCCCACAAGAGGCAGAGTAACTTAGAGGCTTAGGGCAGAGACTCTGGAGCCAGACTTCCTTGGGTCTCATTCTTCATGCGTTCAGGGATGACAATGATAATTGCCCCCTCATAGAGTTGCTGTGAGGAGCTGATGTACAGGAGAGCTTAGCACAGTGCTTAGCTTGTGGTAAGGGGGATGTGAATATTAGTATCATAGATCAGCTGTTGATTGTCTGCTTTCTGGGATGTCCCTTTCTTTCATCCCCCATGACTCCAGTCCTCCTGGACTAATCCCTACCCATCCTGTAAGTATCAGGTAAAGATCACCTCCTCAGAGAAGCCTCCGGTATCAGTCAGCACAGCTCAGTGAAGTTCTCAAACAATGAAGCTCTCAATGGGTTTAAAACAGTAAGGATTTATTTCCCACTCAGCCTGATGTCCATTGTGGGTTGGCTGGGGGCTCTGCTCTCAACTTTGTACATCCTTGTTCCAAGTTCTGGTCCTTTGGATCAGCTGGTACCTGGAACACCACCAGGCATAGCAGCAGAGGGAAAGAAGGCTCTGGCAAGTCTCACACCAGGCATTAAGTGCTCAGCCCAGAAATGACACTCGTGTCCCTTCCTCTCTTACCTTCTGGACTGGAATTAGCCACATGGCCACACCCACCACAGGAGGCTAGGAAGTTCAGTCCTTGCCATGTGTTCAAGAATGTTTGGTGAGCAGCATCAAAGACAGAGGACACCTTGTGTCACCCCTGCATTCTCAGGTCAGGCCACCCTACTGCATGCTCTGACCCCCTGCTTTCCTTTCCAAAACTTGTAGTTGCGTTTGTGTAATTATCTGGTGGTCATTTGCTTCCTGCCCAAGAGTGTGAATTCCACAAGGGCAGGGACCTGTCTGAATTGTTCCTTGCTCTCTCTTGGTTTCTCTTATTTGCTCCCTGTGGACAGTTGAGTTTTCAATCCCTTCTATGGGGAGTTTGGACTCCATATCAGTCAGTTTTTGAGGTACATTGAGGAACAGTGGGACAGGTTCTGGATTCTTCATCCTTCCATCTTCAGATACCCCTTTTTTCTTTGATCGTTGTCAAAATTTTTGGTTCTATAAAAAAGTAGAGAGAATAATACAGTGAATCCTCATGTACCCATCACCCAGCTTCGACAGTTACCACATGCCAATCTTGTTTTATCCAATGCCTCCATTTCCTCCCCACTGGTTATTTTAGAGGAAACCCAACACATAATATCATTTTATTCAAGAATAATTTACTATGTATCTCTAAATGATAAAGACTTTGTAAACGTAATATCACTGCTGTACTTCAAAAATGAGCAAAGATTTCTTAATGTCATGTGATATCTAGTCAATGGTCCAATTCCATTGCTGGCCTCATCCATGTCTTCTCAGTGCTGTGCTCAAATGAAGATCTAAACAAGATCCACACATTGCATTTGGTTAGTTTGTCTTCAGAAATCTCTAATGAGTCTCCCTCCCCTTTTTAATTTTTATGCTTTTGTTGTTGTTGAAAACCATGTCATCTGTCCTCTAGTAGTTGCCATAATCTGGATCTTGCTGGTTCCCTAGGCATGGTGTCCTCTGACACGTCCTGCATTCTCTGTGCTTCCTGCAAACTGGTAGTTAGCTTTCAGTTAGATCTAGAAGTTTGGTGATACTCACTAGATTTCTTGACAAGAATCGTCAGAAGTGGAACTGTGGACTTCTCACTGCAACGTGCCGGGAGGCACACGATGTCTGCCTGTTTGTCTTTTGATGATGTTAAGATCAATCAGGCCTGTCGGACGTTATTTTTTTAACGCATTTTTTAACAAGTGGACCATTAGCCTCTCACATCATGGTTTCATCAGCCAGTAATGATCCTTAATGACCTCCATCATATCACTAAGCTTTGCAAAATGGCAGCACTCAAATGGTATTATTCTTTCTGCATTTATTAGCTGGAACACTTCTATAAAGAAGAACATTTCCTAATTAGCTATTCAGTTACCCTGAATATAGTTGGTATAAGAAAGGCAGGATGAATCCTTTCATCTTTCTCTACACTTTCAGTTATCAGGATAAGGAGTTAGATCCCTAGCAACCTCCAAGGGTGACCAATGTTTTGTTTTTGTTTTGAATTTAAGAATCATTGTAAACTCATGATCTTAACATATTTGATGCACCTTCATCAATCGCAGTGGTTATCCTTCTTGATGGTCAGTGGGAGCCTCGCAAAGTTGCTCTCTGTGTTTGTTTGATGCCCTCTCCCTGCTCCCAGGAGTCCAATGGCTTCCTTGCTTCCTGGGGTGACAAGATGTTCCAGGCCCATCTGCATGCCCTGTTCCAAGCTTGGAACCAGACATTTCCCCCAGGAGCCCCGGTGCTCTTCAGTGGAAATTAGTATTTAGAGACCGCAGTCTGTGGAGTGTGGGTGCTCAGTGCAGCCAGACAGATTGTTTCTAAGCTTTTTCAGTGGACAGAGCCCGGGAATAGAAGAGAGGAAAAGACAGCATGTGTTCGTACTGATACTTCCACTTCAAACTTCAGATGACAAGGCTTTTACTTAATCACTTTCATTTTATATTTGTATTTTTCTCTTAGGCCGACAGCCATTGCAATGATTGCTTATTGGCTTTGTGTGTTTGTGTGTATGGATGTGCATGTGTGTTTCAAAATAACAATACAGATAATCTTGCTAACGATATTATTATTCCTAAGAACAATTTGTGGTTCTTATTGTCCCATCAAGATGTACATCCAAAGAGGAAATACTTTCAGCTCTGTGGGCCTTAATGGTGTCCAGGCTGTTGCAAACATTCAACTCTGCCATTGTAGCACAAAGGTGGCTGCCTAGACCAAATATAAATGAGGCGGCAGGGCTGTGGTCCAATAAAACTTTATTTGTAAAAACAGGCAGCAAACCAGATTTGGCTAGCTTGCAGCTCCTATTTTGCTGGCCCCCACTGCAAACCCATTGCAAAGCACCGACTTGACAAACAGGTTCATATACTTTCTCTTTATTTGCAATTATTTTCATTTAAATTGTTTGCTTTTTCACTTAAATTTTTCTTGTTTTTATAATTCTGTAAACAATTTCATTGTTCTAAAGCCAAAAATATAAAACAAGGTACATTTGGAAAATGTCTAGCTTTTCTCAATGCCCTTTTGACAATATCTCTGGGCTTTGCTGAGAGAGAGAGAGAGAGAGAGAGAGAGAGATATCTCCTCTGGATTGGTCGGACTCATCCCTGGGTGATTCCCCTCCAGAGAGGACCTCCTGATCACTCCCTCCTTTTATTTTTGAAGGGGGTCCCTCAGCCCCATCTCTCGTCTTCTGGTGCATGTGAAGAGTACCCAAC
Source organism: Mustela nigripes (assembly GCF_022355385.1). Lineage (NCBI taxonomy): Eukaryota > Metazoa > Chordata > Mammalia > Carnivora > Mustelidae > Mustela > Mustela nigripes. The sequence goes on from NC_081563.1 coordinate 136,276,795, forward strand.
TCTGGCTGGCTGAATCCATCAATCAACAATATCCTGACTTACTTCACTGAGGCTCTTAGGGTCAGAATGCGAATCCCATTGTGTGCAGGCCAATGCTAGCCTGTATGGTGTTTTCATATGAATAGGAAAAAGGTATCCCCTCTGAGCAGACACAGCCCTCCCAGTACCCACCTCAATGAGCAGCTCATACCTTTGAGCAAGTTGCAAGGAGGTGCCCCTCCAGGTATGTGGTTTGGCGAGCAGGGTGGGGCTAGCTTTCAGTCCCCGCTTGCCCCTGCATCTGGAAGACTTTGTGCAGTGCACACCCTGTCCAACTGTCTGTGGTGGCCCTGGTTTGTTCTCAGCTCTTGAATTGCTCCAGAGTGAGGCATAGTGGCTCTATTCCCAGAAGACTCTCCCTTTTGGTGTCAACGATGATTTTCAGTGGTACCAGGTTTCAATCCTGCCAGTTTAACAACTCTCTCAAAAAGGCAGCACCTTGTTTCCAATAATTGGAGCAGGAAATTTGAGAGAGAAGAACCAGGCTGGGTTGTGTGTCCTTCCTTGGAGGCAGGGAGGGCAGCAGAGGGTGGCTGTAGGGCCACTTCATATGAGCCTCATGGACTAAATGCCTTCAAAGTCAAGTCAGGGGGCTATTACTAAGAAAAAGGGCAAATGAATTCCAGACAGGAAAAAAACCACCAGCTGTCCTGTCCCATATCCTTACCCTCTTCTAGGGCACCCCCTACCCCCACCCCATTCACTTTGGTTTGCGTTGTACCACTTTTTTAGAAACTGTTCATTCCCTGCCTGGGAAACCCATCCACTCAGAAAGGAACATCAGACATGGGTCTTCATCTGTTATGTGCTTAGTGGGCATCAATTTTGTCAACAGCCCCTGTCTTTAATCAAGAAGGAATTACCCAGTGGCAAGGCATTATAGTTTTCTTTTATAACTGGCTCGTTTAAAAAAAATTAATTTCAGTTCAACTTTTAAGCGAGGGAAGAGAAAGGATAATTGTGCCACGTTTCCTGAAAAGTTATGGAAGCAGGCAAGGGGCCATTTTTCAGGACTCTGCTCCTCACAATTTATAATCATCAGGCTTAAGTCTTTCCTGCAACTTGCCGCTGAGCTGGGAGCCCAGGAATTAGCTGCCTGGCTCTGGTTCCAGGATGCCTCTTGGAGTCTCCTGCTTCTAAAGAAGGGGTTTGAAATGAGGGAAGAAGGCTGTGTGCGGAACGGGGAGCTACTCACCTTAGGGCTCACCCACATGCTCCCATCTGCTGACTTCGGGGAGAAGACCCTTCCCGCCCCCTGCCTCCCTTTGGACCAGCCCCTCCTCCTCTTCTCTCGTCCATCCTTATTTTTATTCGAATCAGGGATCATGTGCTCTCATGCCTCAACACGGATACAGGGAGTTTTCAAACTGTAACTTATCATGTGGTGAGGGTTTTATCTCTTATTGGGTGCCCATAACATCGGGGTTCTGATTTCTACCCAGGACCGGTTGCCTGTGGCCCAGGGCAGGCCTGGCCTCTCTTCCAGTGTCAGTTTTATCCCCTGGAAAACAGAGTTAATGTCTACCCTGCTCACACTCACACGGGAATGAGTCACTGTTTTTGCGGGAGGGTCGCTCTCGTACCTTTACCAGCACAAGGCAATTCCACCGCAGCCCCCAAATCACGTCTGATCGTGCCGTCACTGGTGAGCCTTCTTTCTTATCACCGTTTCCGTTGTGAGGCGCCAAACTAATCCTTAGGAGGTCACCGCTTAATTCATAAATCCGAGGAGCTGTCCGCCTCACTGTGGTGAGTGGGGTTCGGAGCCAAGGGCCACTTTGAAAATCCCCCCCCCACCCCAGGGCCAGCGTTCATCGGGGGCTTGGGCAGGCAATCACAAGGAAAATTAAAAGGGTCACAGTGGGATGTGGCTTCATCCCTTTCAATTTCAGGCTATGATTAATCTCTTCTGATGTTATTTCATTCTAGAGAACGATCTAAAAGCGGCCTTAGACAGGATCAACTCTCCTGAAAGGGGATTTCAACAGGAAAGACGAGAGCTCGGCTCCGAGAGAGGAATGGGCGTGGGGGTGGGGGCTGCAGGCTTTGGAGGCCGGGGAGAGGCCTGGCCCTTAATTTATGGCTTAGAAATGGAGAGTCCTTTCTTCTTGGAAGTTGGTGATTCACGGCCTCATCTGGGTCTGACTCCATCAAAAATACGTCCAGGGGCGAGAGCTGCCAAAAAAGTGGGTTTTGTGCAGCTGGCAAGACCCCACACAGTCGCTCCACCAGCCCGCAGCTCTGGGTATGCCGTGGGCTCGGAATCTGTGAGGTCCCCCAACCTGGGCTTTCCCGCGCTCTAAACCATGTGCAAGAAAGATCCTTCAAGAGGCAGCTCCCTGGGTGGGGAAGGTTCTCGGGGGCAGGGGTACTCAACCGCTGCGCTACTGACACGAGCAGCCGGATTATTCAGGGTGGGGGGTCAGTCTGTCTGTCTGTAGGCTGTTGGGCAGTCTCCCCGGCCTCGCCCCAGCAGATGCTATGAGCAGCCCCTTGCCCGGCCACCCCCACCATCCCCCCGCCCCGCCGCCGCCGCCCCAGTCGTGACAACCTAGCCTCCACCACTGCCAAACGACCCCAGGAGAAAAAAAAAAAAATCACCCGGGGAGCAATTCGCAGAGTCCTGGTCCCTGGAGCCATCTCAGGGCCGCTGCTTGGTGTCCCCGCATGTGGACGGGAGACCTTAGAAGCCTCAAGAGCTCTGGCGGGCTGAGCAGGACTGTGGGACTGTAGATAGCAGAGCTGTTCCGACTCTGAGAGCGACCTTTGTCTCGAGCACTGTCTGGGCAACCGCGCTCCCCGTCATTGTAGCCCGCCTCCCAGGTGCCCATTTGAATTGTGCCTGCGGACCAGGTGGTTAATCAGCTCTCCCGCGTGGCTCGGAAGTGTCACTGCCTAAGCGAGCATGTAATTACAGCTTGCACCCTCGGCCGCGGGCTCGCAGGAGAACAGTGGGAGAAATGGGCAGCTCATTTCTGCCGTGGGGTGGGGGTGGGGGGCGCCGGAGAAAGCCTTCGAAGCAGGGGGAGAATGTCAGAGATGATGGAGACGGGAACCGCGGTGCTGGCCCCTGGGTCCTCGTAGGGCGCTAGTGCCACCTGAGCTTTCCAGGTGCAGGGCGAGCTGGGCCCCACCCCGGGGGCGCCCCTCGCAGAATGCTACCTTCCGTGGCTCCTAAGCCCTTTGTAAGCTCCAGGCAGTCTTCCCGGTGGGGACCTCAATCCCCACCACCTCCGACAAATTAAAACACACCCACCCTTTACTTTAACTATAATTTATTTGCAGTAAAAATATTTGAAAGGAGTTTAATGATTTTGCTTGTTAAATTATCTGGCAGTGGGTAATTCATCAAAGTCGCAATTACCTGTGATTTCCCCCACAACCAATAGCATCCGTAGGAATTCCTGCAACTGTTTTCTCAAATGTAATGAAGTTTTTATGACTCCGATATCATGAATACTGCATATCCAACAACGGCAAGCAGGCTTCATTGCCGCATTTCGCAGGCGTTTAATGAAGCATTTATTAATTTTGATTTTGCTGCTTTCTTGTTGAATTTTGGAGCCGATAATTTTTCTCCGCACTGCACACACTTCCATAGGCCTGGAAAGGCTCACGCTTATGGCTAGGAGGAGCAGCTTCACCCTCAGCAGCTGGTGAGAAGTTTCCAGAAGCTGCAGGGTTGGTCGCTGTGCCCTCGGTGGGGGCGGTGGAGGGGGCTCGTTTGCACTTGGGGGGTCCCTCCCGGGGTTTCCTTTTCTTTAGTTTTTATGGTGGTAAAAATGAAGTCAAAACATCTGGCGACCCACATGTGTGATTTGCAAACATCAAACAGGGGTGTTCATTCCTGATTTCTTGATTAATTTATTGAACGTCAACTTTCTGATCAGCCCGATGCTTTAATCACGGGGAAATTGCCTGCCAGCTGGGGATTTTACTTTTCTCTGTTACAGCAAATGAAGCCTAATTGCCGGGATGCGAACCAGTCGGAAAACCAGTGAGGAATTAGGCGTCACTGGGAGGCATTTCCTGATGCGTGAGAACACGGAGCCCAGAATGGGATTAGCCAGTGTTTTATTTTCTTTTTTATAAAAAGGGACCTCACCATTATTCGTGGCACAGAGGTGCCCTCCCGGTGGCCTTCAGTCGGGTGGGACCGGGTCGTGATCTCCCCCGTCCCAGGTGGAGGCAGCGGCTCCTAGAAGCTTATGGTAGTATTTAAAGATATAAAAAGGGACAGGACAATTAGAAATGTGCACGAGTGGCTTTAGGGCTGACGTTATTGATGCCTTCGTGATCGATAGTGCTGTTTTTGTTTGGATTGCTGGGTAAGGACCAGCCTTAGGAAGCTCGGGCCACAGAATTGAGACAGCTTTAGAGCGGGGCCGGCGAAGTCCGTCCGGGGATGATGGCTGATTTAGGGCTCGGGGTGATGGAGGGCGCAGGGTTTTCATCAGCGTATGCCCAGGAGAGGGGATTACATCTGCCGGCCTTCCAGGCCCCAGGTGGAGCGAAGCCGTTTATAACAGAATTTGGCCACACTTGAATTTTAATCTGGGGACCCACTGACTGCTTCAAGGGGAAGCTCCAGAAGCCACCATTTGTTTTCCAGCGCCTTTACCCATGAGACGGAAGAAACCCCCACCCCCGTCCCCCCGCCTGCCCACCAGCAGCGGCATCCGGGATTGTTTCTGTGGAAGAGAGAGAACATTTCATAATCGGGAGCCATGAATCGTCGCCCTGTCTGGGTGAACCGTGGGGACCCGGCTTTCGGAGACCAGGCTCAGCTGATGTGTGCTGGGCGTTAATGACCCTCGAGGGAGCTGCTCCGTGCCGTTCACCGAGTGTTTATGTTAAAACTCGAAACAATGGGTGAGACGAGGTCCTCCAGCCCATCTTCTGGGGCCACTCAGGGCCCTCTCTGAGCCGGCTGGTCCACACTGAAAGGAGCTGTCTGTGTAAAGGCACCAGCTTCAGACAGAAGGCAAAAACAACCAAACCAAACCAAACCAAACCAAACCAAAACGTATTTAACCGATGGTTTTCTATATTGATTACACGCTGGAATGTGGAATGATACCATTCTGGATACATTGTGTCACACAGAATGTATCATTACGTCATATATGTATTTTGCGCTTTTGGCTTTACTGTATTAAATTTGTCTGCTAGAAAACAAGTGCCAGGTGGGACTCCCATTTTATTTCTGTCACATGATGCTGGTCTATAGGAAGAAAAGAGGCACAGAGAGGTTGAGTAACTTGCCCAAGGTCACACAGCATGCAAGCAGCAGGGCCTTTTACATGCTAACAGCATCACCCCCAAATGAGACTTTTCTCGGGGGATCTGCTCTTCTCGATCAGCTTTGTCACTGGCCCTTTGTTGAATTCATAAACCCCTCTGTTCTCAGTTTCCCCACCTGGGTCACCAGGGAGTTAGGCTCTATGATTTGTGTGTGTGTGTGTGTGCGTGTGTGTTTTCCAGAAAATGACATTCTCAGTTTTGTATTCTTTGGGCACACAGTGATGTAGTGTGTGGAGGAGAGCATCAGTCTCTCTCTTAATGCTTATTTAATTATATTTAATTAGGAATCTTGTCATATTTTAGCCTGCAATTGGTCTCCCGGGGCCGTCTGCTGCAAAGATTTTTGAAAAATCCAAACTTTATTCCTTGTTATCGATCCATGTGGTTAATGGGGCTGAGTAGGACTGATTTCATCTGTCCTTCTCACTCAGAATGAGAGGCAGGAGAGACAAAGCAAAGACAGGCTGGGGGCTGGGTGTCTGCAGGCACCCTCCCGGGAGCGAGGATGGCCAGGATCTTGCATGCAGGCGTCTGTCCAGAAGTCTCTACGGAGTGTTCCCTTGCTGTGCCCCTGCCAAGATCCTGGGAAGACCTTGTTTCTGGCATCTTCTATGCCCTTGCTGACATGGTACCCTAAAACTGATGCCCCCCCCCGATGGTAGAGAAGGGGTCTGCCAGGGATCAGCGCCGATGCTCGACAGCCAGCGCTTAGACCAGCCACCTGTTCCCTAGGCCGCCTGTGGGAGGGCCTGCATTTTCTTGCCGCCTGGTCTCCTCCTGCTGGCTTGGGCAGGGTTCTTCTGGGGAGCAGTGTGCTGCAGAGAAGGGAGCCCTTCGGCAGCGCTACCGTCAGGGTCTCTCGTGGAAAATTGAGGGAGGTTTCAAAAGCGAGATAGGTGCCCTCATCCCAGTCCTTCCCAGATCTGGGCTGAGAGCTGACCTCGCAGCTGAGGGGCCCAGCCCTCCTCTAGCTCACCTTCTGTGCCCCTCGTTGGGTGTTTAATCAGCATAGCTGATTAGCTGAAGCACACCGCAGAATGGTCAAGGACCCCGGCTGGCAGCCGTTTACGGCTGGGCGGTTGGAGGCGGCCTCCCCACCCCGCTGCTAAGCCTCCGATCCCACATTTGCAAAATGAGACTCATCATATCCGCCCTGCCGCCCCTCCCTGAGTCGTTGAGAGGTTCCAACAATGTACAAGAGAGTGATATGAAAATGTGGGTAAACAGGAGAGTGGTATTTAAATGCGTGCTATTACCATAATTGCCTTGTATTGTGTGTGTATATCTCATCTCCCCAATTAGATGCGAGATCCTTGGTGACAGCCACCATGTCTCGCCCCTTTTGATATTCCCCACACAGCCAGGATAAATATTTACCGAATGGAATTGAATTTCAGATCAGTTCCAAATCATCCTAAAAACTTGGTCAGGTGCGGCCCAAAGGTTTCCTCAAGGAGAGGGCCGACAGAGGACGGCCCCACGGCAGGTGTCAGGGAGTGTCTGTGGAATGAATGAACCCGCGAACGAACGAATGCCTCGTGGCACTCGCTTTACTCTCCCAGCCACGGCTTCTGACAGCAGCCGTGAAATCTGCCGACTCTGCTCAAAGATGACTTCTCTGCCGTCCTTCGGGACGCGCTTTCCGCACGGCGCCTCGCCATAGTTCAGATTTCTATTAAGTAGTCAAACAGAATATAAAATTGCCAACAAAAAGATCGTTCCTGGATTAATTAATCTCCCCTTTACATAGGGAAAGACATAAAAAAGAACATAAGATAAGAAAAGAAAATGAAATTAATCTTATACTTTCTATGGCTGCCTGTTAATTTCAAGGTTTCCTGCATCCGGGCGCCCGTGCTCCTGCTCGGTTTCTAGATTGCTTGGTACTTAAATGAAACATCTTATTAATCATTTCCCGGGAATGCTGTGCAGCCAAAAAGAAAAAAAAAATAAAAAGGCATTCAGGAGCCACAATGAGTTTATTTTTGTAGTAATGCATACCTTATCATCAGTATGGCCGATGCATCAAAATGATATCTCACACTGCTATCGATAAATCACGGTAACACTAAGCTGCCAAATCAGTTCTGCCCTGACACCAGCCTCTCCTCCGAGGAGAGATTGGAGAATAAATGTGGAGGTGACCAGGGAATAAAACTGTCTGAGAAGTTTCACAAAAGAAGCTGAACTCTGCTAATCAGAAAGTAGATGCATTTTTAATTCCGCAACGACCGGCCAGCAAATCAGCAGGTCCTGACAGCAAGCAGAGTGTCTCAGCCCCAGGGTTGAAACGGACGGCTTCTGTATCTTTGCTCTGCCAAGCCCGCATCCTCACAGTTTCCAAAATGTCCATTAACCCCAGAGGACATTGCAGCTGGCCCCTCACCCCACCGAGACGATGTAAATACAATGATGAGCCAGTCCGCACCAGCATCAAGATTTCTTGATGCTCCTCTTCACTGAAAAATGCATTAGCTCCCGGCAGTACTGTCCAGAAATTAATTCACAGACAACCGAGCGTCATTACCCGTGATCTGCCCTGGCTAAGTGCTCTCTGTTAGTGAATTTGGGGATGGAAATAAGCTATTTCCATCCACTTTATCATCCAGAGACCTCTGCACACGGCGTGTCTCTGGTGAGGGCTGTTGTTATAACCTGTTTCTAGAATTGCCGTTACTATTAATTCTGCCAAAACGGGCTCCCACCCGAAGCCCGTCAACCAGGTGCCTTGAAGTCTTAAGATCAGCCTTTACTCTCTCTTTTTAAGTTTTGGCGGAGACGAGAGTTTTATTTCAGTCCGGTGACTGAGTGTTTTAATTTTCTTAAGTAGTGAGCCCTATCCCTCCGAAGGCTGAAGTCCAGAGGCTGCTCTCCAAGGGAAGCCCAGAGTGGGAGAAAGTCATCCCAGGCAGGCGACGGCGACGAGGGGAGAGAGGAACATAAGGGCTCCCTAAAGGCAACCGAGCTAGCACCAGTCACCTTTCAAAATGCAGAGTGAGTGAGCAATGAATCAGTGAATGGCAGAAAACCTACAGGGAGAATCCCCGAGTCCTCCGGAAAGGAAGCCCCCTTGCTTTCCTACCACGAAGCCCCCTCCCCTGCACCCTTCCTGGTCCCCTTGACATTCCTGCCGCCTGGTCCTTCCCCCAACCCACCCCCTCCCTCGATTTGCAGACCATGGTGGCCTCCAGATCCCTGGGGCCACAAAGCTCATTTCTCCTCTGAGCTCCAGACCCCCTCCCTGGACTTTCCGCCGGACGGTCCTCCCTGTCCCTGTGGCATCTCTTCTGTGGATTTTAAAACCTTGTTCCAGGGATTACTTCTGAAGCCCCTTCCCTTCCCCCTTCCCTACCCACCAAGAGCAGAGCCAGCCTCCCCCGCCCCCGCCCCCCCACCCCGCTCCTTTCGACCCGGTATATATCGGATGGCACATTTGTTTCTGATTCAAGGAGATACGCATGCCCTGAAGCATAGTCTGCTCCTGCTCATTTGAATTCCCCCTGGAAGGCTGGACACACAGTAGGTCTCTGCAAATATTTATTATGTGACTGCTCATGCATCAAATCCGAGAGATGGGGGAGAAACACCAGAAGGAGGATTTCATAAACAGAAGGCTGAGAAATAGCTTCCAACTCAAATCAGAGCTGATCTTTTTCATTGCAAATGATTAAACCAAATGACAATTTAGGGGGGATAGAAGTTGGAAAGAAGTGTCCATGTTACGTGGGCCATCCTGGGGACATAGCGGTCATTACTGTCATCATGTCTCGCATGGATTAAGTGTGGCCCCACCGGCTCTGTGTCATGGGCTTCAGCTTGTTTTGATCTCCTCTGATTCCCTGAAGCCGGCTCTGTCCTGGTCCTCGGTGGAGCTGAAGTAGCAGACGGCCAGAAAGCCTTAGAAACCCTCCCACAACCCAGGACTGCCTGACCTGGGCCACCGAGTCCATGCGGGTGAACTTGAATCCCTGCCCGCCTCCCACCACCATGCATGTTGTCTCTGGGCTTCTCAAAAGGCTGCACGATGTACAGGTCCCATTGAGGACCCATTATGAAAAGGGCATATTGTTTGTTTTTGCCGTAGTGCAGAGAATTTTCCACCCACCTCTGTCTCCCATTCAAACTCCAGCACGGTCAGTAATATGCATTAGTCAGAGAGAGGTTGGCGTGGGGGCTGAAGCAGAAACTTTCCCTCTTAGAGAAGCTAATGGGCCCAGTTTGTTGGGGGGGCACGAGCCCCCTGACCTTGGTCGGATATAAGCCCCAAGCGCTAATCAACATTGCCGAGAACGTCTGTGCACTAACAAAGCATAAATATTTGTTCTCTATCGAAGGCCTCTATGACTGTGGCAAACAGCGGCCTGAAACACGCCTAGTCCACCTGCCTGTTAAGAAAGAGAAAACACACAGAAAAACAGCCCTTTGAATCCATTCTTCCCCATAGAAACAGAAACGATGTCCTCATCATTATGTCTAAAAAAGCAGCAGATACGAAAATTGGATTTGGTCAGAGCCGGATTTTAGCTGCAAATCGGTGGTTTTTAATAAAGTGCCTCATAGCAACCGGCCTGGGAGGAGCTGTTACTTATAAGCCAGTTCAGATGATCTTGGAGAACGGCTCGACCAGACAGGGTAGTCTGCAACTGTTTATTGAGAGCCGTCTGCACCCGATCAGATAAGCTGGGGCTTGTGGAGGTTGGGGGATTCCAGAAAGTACCATCCTCAGACTGTTTATGCAACCAGGAAATGGATCGTCAGCATGTACTTTTGCAAACAGGGCTCTGGCGGGTGGGAGACATGGGGTGGGTGGGCTTAGCCCTCGGACAGATGTTCTCCAGGTGCCAAGAACTGAGGGTGGTCTGTGAGGCCATGGGGTAGAAGGGTGAGGGTCTTTAGGTGGTGGACCCGGACTGAGACTTCCTGGCTCTGTGGTCTTGAGCTCATGCCTTCCCTTTCCTTGTCTGTCTTTACTTTAAACAGCTGTACCCAGGGGCCCTTGGGTGGCTCTGTTGTTAAGTGTCTGCCTTTAGCTCAGGTCATGATCCTGGCGTCCTGGGATCGAGCCCCGCATCGGGCTCTGTGCTCCACGGGGAGCCTGCTCCTCCCTCGGCCCCTCCCCCTGCTTGTGCTCTCTCTCTCTCTCTCTCTCTTAAATAAATAAAATCTTAAAAAAAAAAAAAAAAAACAGCTGTATCTAGATATCACTCACATACCAGACAGGTCACCCATTTAAGATGTCAAGTCCCTGGTTTTCAACATATTCATGGATGGGTGCGGCCACCACTGCAGAGTCTGGAACATTCTTACCACCTCAAAAAGAAACCCCGTATGTACCCTTTCGCGACCACCTGCCCCCATCGCCTTCAGCCCTAAGCAACGTGCGATCTGCTTTCTGTCTCTACAGTCTTGCCTCTCGCAGCATCTCACATGAATGAGACCCTACAGCCTCGCTCCGTTCGCGTCCGGCGTCTTCCCGGGGCCCCGGGACCCCGCGGTTCATCTGTGTGTGTCGTGCACTGGCACTTTGTTCCCTCCCATGGCCGGCCCTTTTGGGTCCTCGGAGTCCTTGTTGATCAGAGGGTCCGGCGCTGCCCCGTAGGACGGGCCCAGCGGCTGCCGCTCCCTCCCTGCTCGGACCGGACGGGAGTGAAGTCCCGCCGCGGTTTCAGCGGGAGGTCAGGCTGGGGAGATTCCCCAAGGGAGCTTCCTCAGGTCTTCTATCCCTATCCCGCCCCCCACTTAAAATCCTGGTAATAGTTGAAGCAACTGCATCTCATCCATAAAAATAAAGTGATTCCTTTCTTTCCCCTCCAGGGCTCCTGCTTTCCCATGAGATGTATCAATTTGCATTTGTCTTGATAATAACAGTAGCGGGATTTGCGCATATTTATTGAGCTTTGGAGGGGGTGGTCAGCCCTCGCGCTTGAGTCTTACTTACGATGGCTCTTATTAACCCCAAGAGGCTAGAGGATCGTGACCCCCACTTAGCAGACAAGGATCCTGAGGCTCAGAGAAGGTAAATGAAATGTTCCGGGTATTTTGCCGAAACCTTCATTCTCACAAATGCCACAGGGTTCAAGAAATGGGGTTTGCCTGGACCTGCTTGTCACAACATACCCCTCTTGAATGGGTCTATAGACGCCTGGGGACCCGGGGAGGCTGGTCTTCAAGCCCTACACCTGCTACCCAGGTGCCCAGACCCTCACGGCCACAGAGAAGTCCGCGGAAGGCCCAGTGAGATAGCATGACGATGGGTATGCACGCGAGGGGGGCCTTGGCAGGCGATGGATGGGGAGGGGGCTTGGGGAAGGTTTCCCCAAGAGGCCGTGTCTGAGTGGCATCTTGGAGCACGACGTGAAGTCACCGAGGCAGAAGGGGGAGGCCCTCCGCACATTGTCTGATTAACTGCACTTAGAGGGGTGGGTACGGCCTGTCGTGGGAGCGCAGGGGCGGCCGTGATTAATCCTCCCGTCATCTGTTGGCCGCAGTTTTGCTGTTGCAGGAGGTTTTGCTGGAGAGATCGATCGGGTCTTAACAGAGTGGTGAGATGGTGCAGGAGCTGCTCCCAACACCCGCCGAGGTCCACCGGGGGCGAGAGCTCACCTTGCAGAGCCGTGGGGCCTTGGGGGTTCAGGCTGGGGTTTCTCTTGGTTGCCTGGGGGACATTTCCCCAAGGCGCTATTTGTATGATGCGGGAAACGGGAAACAAGCCCCCAGTCTGATCGAGGACTAGACAGGGAAAGCCCCCCCCCCCCTCTTTCTTCCACGTTCCTCCTTTCTCCCCGTCCTCATCATGGTCCTGTGAGGCAGGCTACGGCCCCTCGTTATACTGGCAAGAGACTGGGGAGCCCAAGGAGTAGAGGAATTGCCTGAAGTCGCATGGGCAATCAGTGCCAGATTCAGGGCTTAAACCTTGGACTTGGAACTCCAACTGCTTCACTCAGCCAGGAGCAAAGTAGGAACTAGCAGTGCCCAAACTGTCCAACGTACCCTTGAAAGCCCTAAGATGTAGGCCAGCGCAGGGACTGGATGAAGACTGTTCTGCCGCACTGCTGGGCAGGAGGGCAGTTTGGGCTACGGAAGCGCAAAGAAAGTCACCCAGATCTGTTGGGGCAAATCGGGGAAGACTCTCAGAAGGGGGGATATTGATGTTGGGTTTTGATGGATGCCCAGGAGTTCTTGAGTTCAGGAAAGGGGCAGCTCTTTCTGGGAATGGGAACTGTATATGTAAAGGTTCACAGGTGGCTTTGGGGTTCATGTATCCAGAGAACAACAGGACTTGCCAAGCAGCTGATGTTTAGGATGTCGGGCTAGCAGAAGAAGAGAGAGAGAACTGGAAGGAAAATCAGGGTGTCCCGCTCCACATTCAACCCTGCGTGGTCAGAGTGGGCGCAGGCAGCCTTTTTCCTGGGATGGGATTTCCTGAGGGCTCAGGGAACTGATAATTGCTTTGAAGATTCTTATGCTTGGTGACCTTACCCTCTTCTGGAGGCTAAAAATGGATTCTCCAAGGAGAGAGAGCAAAGCCACAACCAGAAAAGCCTCCCTCTGTCATTACCTAATTAAGAAAGGGTGGGGGACCCCCAAAGCTTTGAAGTAGCAAGAGAGACTTCTGACGTGGCTCCAGCCCCGTCCTGCGGGAGGGGTCTAATTACAGAGCAAGGATGAGAACCTGAGGATGAGGTCACCCACTGGGCAGCGGGCAGGGTGGGGGTGGGATGGGGGTGTGGAGCGGCTTCAGCCTCTAAACCACCAGGATCGGGACACCTCCAACTACAGACCCAGAGCCCAGGGCTTAGCCCACACTTTCTCTCTCCGGAGCAATTGCAGTGGACTCTGGACAGTTTCATGGAAATGTGCACGCACGTGCCAGGGCGTCCGGAAGGAGCCCCATTGCCAAGAATTCTGTTCCCGCCTCTCGTCTTGGGTCTGGACAAGGGGCATTTTCTTTTTCAGGATAAGAGTAAAATTCTTCCAGCAGTGGATGTTTAGACCCGTGGCTAGTGAGAAGGAAGGAGAGAGGAAGGCTAGGTTCTCCATCTAGTGACCTCACCCAGCACCGTGAGTGACCTTGATGGGAGTGATGGTATCCCGCACAAGTAGATTTGCGAGAGGCGATGGGCGGCCCCATCCTGAAACTCTCCTCTCGTTATGCCTGGAAATGCCACTTGGAGGTAGTTACCAATTCGGCAAATCTTTATTGAGCACCTACTATACACACAGCGCTGGGCCAGGGACAGGTGACTGGTGATGGGAGGGCCAACAGATGAAGGTCTGGTCATCACGAGAGTGTGGTGTGTGGGGGCAGACCCAGAGGTAAATCAATGTCATACCTCCCAAATGGCTGAAACTCTGAAGGAAGGAAGGGGCAGGCGCGGCGGTCAGGGTAAGCATGGTGTAGAGAGGACAGCTGAGCTGACCGAGCGAGGCTTGGAGGCCACTCTGCTGGTCTAGATGGGAGAGGAATGAGCAGAGGCCGCAGGGGCATCTGAGGCATGGGTGCAAGGTCCGGTTAGCCAGATGGGCTGAGGCAGGGAGGGAGTGGGGAGATGCTTGGAAGTCCAGCGGCCCTGTTTCAGGGTGGGCACAGTTAGGACCCTCCCTCACAGTGCCCGCCAGCAGGGGCCACAGACCGCCCTCCCTGCCTTTACTGGGGGGATAGGGAGGTATCTCCAGTAGGCTCTGAGTCTTTGCCTCTTCTGTTTTTGTATGCTGTAGCCACTGGAGAATTTGGAGAGTCTTTAGTTTGAAATGCAAGATGATTTCTTCAGGAAAAATGATCAGATTCCTCACGACCTCTTGTTCCAAGGAGAATAGACGGTATTTTATCATTGCGGCATTGTATCATAGCTACAGCTAAAACCGTCTGAATGCTTGCCAATGTAACAAAGGGAAGATAAAGTGGGATGACTCAGTTTTGGGTCGTGAAAGCTCAGGAAAGTGAGACAACAACCCATCCCCACCCACCCCCGCCCCCAACCACCATCACCACAGCCTCCAGGAGTCAGGAAGACGGGGCCGGAGCAGCTTCCTCCCCAGAGTCCCCCACCTGCATGCTGTAGACATTCAGCTAACCGGCCCTGGTCCTCGAGCCCAGGGTCTTCACCATCTCATTCACCTGCTTGGAATGTTAACCAGCTCTAAAGTCCTTGGATGAGGGCTGCTGTGTGAGTGAGTTCATCACAAAGCCTTCAAGCCAATACTTAATGAAGCACGCTGAGCCGAACGTGCTCTCTTCCTGCAGGAGTTCTCAGGGCTGTCTCACGTGCCAGTGAATATCATGGCCACACCGTAGGGGGCCTATGATACGTAACGTTTCTCAAACTTAAGTGCGAGTGCTTACTGGAGGTCCATCTTATGGACTAGGCATTTGTTGAAATCACTTTGGGTACACTGCTTTAAATTGGCATCATCGCCCTGTTCCATTGTTTTCCTCAGTAACAACTTTTAAAAAATGGCGGTGAGCAACCATTCCTCGGCTTGACCGCTAGTCAACTAACCATCTATCCATTTATCCAGGCATCCACCTTTCCCCACACCCACCCACCCACCAACGCATCCACTCATCCACACACCCATCTACCCATCCGTGCACCCATCCATCCGTCCGTCCATCCGTCCATCCGTCCATCCCATCCATCCATCCTCCATCCATCCATCCTTCCATCCATCCAACCAACCATCCACTCATAATTTGTATATCCAAGCAAGCAGCGTCGAGCCAACAAACATCTAACAAATGGTCCTCTCCATACTCTGGGGACAACACTCGGGCTTTGGTAGATCTAAGATGTCTTCACAGAGCTTCTAGTTTACTGCAATCTATCACCTACATACAAGTAACCAGACTTGCGGGTAGAAAATGATTTTTGTCTTTGGGGAAATTAAGTGCTGGTAGCTCAAGAAAGGAGAGAGCTCCTCTCCTCAGGTGAATCCTTGAGGGCTTCGTGGAGGAGGTGGCATTTTTATTTGCAGGAGGGATTTGGACATGGAGAGATAGAAGCTGAGGGCCAGGGATATCTGCTGGTGGGACCAGGGTGAACAGAGGGCCAGAGCAGTGACAGGGCGAGCTGGGGGAGCCAGCCTGACCGCCCCTCCTTCCTTGAGACTCTGCTTGGCTGCGTTGTGACTACAGCGTTGAGAAAAGACTACCGCCCAGAGTCCTCGTTCCCTGCAGGAATGTCCCTAATGAGACCTCATTCTTTAGCTGGCGTGCCTTTCCTTTGGTGCTGGCTTCAGAAATGTGTCGTTCCATTTAGAATCGGAGGCTGAAATGTGTTTGTCATTACGGCATCCATCATGGCAACCCATGTCATCACAGCAGGCCGCCGGCACCCACCTTCAGCTGCACTGGAATGGGAAGGGGGTGCTGCCCAGCATCACGCACCTTTCACCGGGGTCCCAGATGTGGATTTTCCAGAACATTTTACGAGACAGCCCCAACGTCCCCATGCACATCCAGAAGGAGGCAAGATCCTTGGTGCTCGGCAGGGAAATCCCGCATTTGCCCAATACACCCATTTGCTTGACATTCCACAGACAATTAAGGAGTGTGGAGCAGGAGCCTGTCCTAAGCCTGGGGTGCAGAGGTTCACCAGACAGCCGGGCACCTGTTCTAACTGGGGGAAGACAACGGGCCACCAAATAACTCAGTAAGATAATTACGTGTGGCAATAAATATTTAAGGGATTGACTGGAGGGTAACTTCAGGGGAGGAAGATTTTAGATGTGGTGCTCAGGGAAGTCTTCCCGGGGAGGTGATGTTGGAGGTGATACTTGAACAACAAGGGGCCCACCGAGGGGCAGGAGCCAGGGCAAAGCCCAAGAGGCAGGTGGGAGCCGAGGTGCTCAGAGAGACAGAAATGTCAGTGTGGCGAGAGGCTCAGCAGCAAGGTGCGGCGGGTCTAGGGAGCCGCTGGTAAGGCAGGCTGGGCTCAAGCAGTGTGGGACCTGCTGACCGCGGGAGGGAGTGTTGAGCTCATGTGCGGTAAAGGGCCACCCACGGCTCATTTTGAAATCTGGCTCTGGCCGTGGGGTTGAGAGGGTGTCGGGCGTGGGAGTGGAGCTAGGGGCTGGCGGTCAGGAAGGGGCCAGGTGCCATAGACAGCACGGGAGGAGGGCTGTCAGGGGCTAGAGGGAGAGGAAATCTGGGATCTTCTGCAGGGCTGGATACCGGATATTGGATATTGGATACTGGATATTGGCATCTGGCAGCATGAGGGTGAAGGAGCCCTCCCCAAAGGCCTAAGGGTCTGGGTGGATGGGACCCCGTTTCCTGGGCTGGGGAAGCTGGCGATGAACAGATCTGAGGACAGGAGAGTCAGATAGTCCCATGTGGCCATGTTGTTGAAGGAGAAATGCATTTTAAATATCAAGGAGATGGTAGCACATTTAAGTGTGGATTTAGTGGGGACATTTGGGCAGGAAGAATGGGAACCAGGGGCAAGGAGAAACAGACCCAATTAGAGTCTGGACATGGTAAGGTGGAAGGGGAGAGTGTACAAATTTGTTTGAGCTCCTGGATCTAGCCATGCCTGAAGCTTGACCACCTTGACTCCAGTCGTGTGAGCCCACCAGTTCCTATTCCCTTTGTTTTTCCTGGGTCAGTGTGAGTCAGGCTTCTCTCACTTGCAATAGAAAGAGTCTTGACTCAACATAGGAGGTATTTTCAATGTTTTAGGCTGCGTTTCCTCTGCATTTGGCTGAATTTACAACACTCCAGTGTGGTGAGCATAGAGGTAGTAACAGGGTGGTAGAAAGAGTACACCCTTTTTTTTTTTTTAGGTTTTATTTGTTTATTTGTCAGAGAGAGAGAGCACAAGCAAGGTGGTGGGTGGCAGGCAGAGGGAGAAGCAGGTTGCCCACTGAGCAAGCAGCCCAATTTGGGACTTGATCCCAGAACCCTGGGACCAAGACCTGAGCTGAAGGCAGATGCTTAACCGACTGAACCACCCAGGCGCCCCGAGAATAGACCCTTTGACATCAAGCACACCCAGGAACCAGTTCCTGCTTTGTCTCTGGCTGCCCATGCGACCTTGAGCAAGGAAATGGGCTTCTCTGCCCCTCCTGGTCCTCGCCCAGAAGGGTCGCACAGGGACAGGATGGAAGACAACAGGGAAAATGTCTGGCCAGCGACTGGGGCGCGGCAGGTGCTTCGTTAAGTCCTCATTTTGGCCCTCTCTCCCCCCACACTGATTAAAAGCTCAGCTTGGCGGTTATTTGTGTGTTTGATTAATTAAACAATTGGGAAACAAATTAATTATTACTTAGCGGAGGCCGTTTCGGCGACACAATCTTTGCAAACATGAGGCCTGGCGGTGAGAAGAACAGAAGTGCTGCCGGGCAGCCAGGACGGTGGGAAGCAGTGAAGTAGAAAATCTTCAAGGTCCTTCTCATCTGGAAAATTCGCCTTTTCTAGACGCGCAGAATGTGGCTCCCTACAGATAAATGTTGACTTATGGTTGGAGTGGCTTACTATATGTCACGGTGCGTCAGACGGCAGCAAGGCAATCACTCTGGTGTCACCTACGTGGAGTTTATCCAAGGCAAGAGGCGGAGAGGGAGAAATTGGACCTGAGTCACAGCCACGTGGCTGGTCACTGCCGTCACTCGGGTTAAATCTCCCTCTGTCGCTGTTCTCTGTGGTCCCCCTGCGGCCGGCCCCCCAGCTGTCGGATCTGGACTCCGGGCTGAATTAAGCGTTAGTGACCATGGCTGCAGCCCCTGCCCTTGGCTCCATCAGGGTGCGGGGGGGGGCAGCACAGGGGAGGGAGCTGGGGGAACTGGGGTGGGGGGGATGTTGTGCTTGAATTTCAAAACCACCCAAGTTTTTCGCCCCATTAAGCTATCATTTGCTTCAAGGAAAAGTTCCCAGAATCCGAGCGGCAGTGAACTCAGCCCCAGCTCCCACCCCCACCCCGTACTTCTGTGCTCTCTGCACTCCCCTAGCCTGTGGGGCTCACTGCCCAGCTCCTTCCAAGGAAATCGTGTGTCCGGCAGCTCTCTGTCTGCCTCACGCGGGTGTCGCCTGACTGCATTATCTCATTTTTGGAAGGCGCCGCGGTGGTTCATGCCTTTCTCACCTCCAAACCTGCCCTCACCGAGTGCAGGAGAATTCTGATTTGTCAGGACCCTGTCTGGCCATCCAGAACCTTCCCCAGGGCTGGGAAGGTCAGCTCCTGCCATGGGTCATATTGACTTTATTGGATTGCTTTTTCCAAAGGAGTCAAAGAGCAGCGGAACTGGGAGGGAGGGAGTTCCTAGCTTTGCTTAGGAGCTTCTGCCTTGCTGCTGGGTTTGAAATGGCTCTCCTCCTCCTGCCTCATCGAAACCACCCCCCGCCGCCCCGCCCCAGATCGGGCCTCCTGCTTTCCTGAGGGGTGCAGGGACCAAGCCAGCCTAGTCTTCTGGAGTTGCTGCACGAGCCTGGTCCCTGTGTCCCTACAAGGCAAGACGCCTCCACTCACCTGCCCACAGAGTCTCTCGGCCAAGGCCCCTGGTAGCCCCACGAGGAGGACGCCTCTACCCTCCGCAAGGAAGAAATGGCCATGCGTGCTAGCCTAGTGCATGGGTCAGAAGAAGCTGCAACAGGAAGATGGAGGTCGGGTTTGGATGGGAGCCTGCTGGGCCTGGGCTCCCTCACCACCTTCTCAGGGAGGCTTTTCTAGGCGGAGTGCAGGCAAACCCACAGCCACAAGAGGTGATGTGACCCGAGAGCCAGAAGCAGAAGTGGGTCTGGCTCCAGAGTCTTTGCTCAGAACAGAGAGCGTGGCCCTATTTTCACCAGGGTACACCTCAGAGTCCCAGACGGCTGTTTCCCAGGCCCTCCTGCCAGGTCCAGAGGGTCCGGAACTCCCCAGGTTGCCCCGTGGGGGCGACGCAAGGATCCCTGGGTGTCTTGCTGAGGGAAGGTTATCTTCAGTGATGGGCCAGCAGCTCAGGGGTCTGGCAAGTGGGGGCACAGCTCAGAGGTAGCGAGCCCCCTTGTTGTAACTTTTGACCCCTACGGTTTATCCGATGCCCCCTGATTCACACTGGCACGGGCGGTGGAAAGGCCGGTACACATGCTACATCCTCAGAGACATATCTGTGTTTTGTCATGCGGCGAGGACCCCCTGGACAGCAGCACGGAGGCCTGTGACTGCTCGGTGTCTGAGGGACGTAAATCGGTTGATGCTACTGGAGGGTCAAGTATGGAACAGGATGCGAAAGACAGCGTTTGGGACAGTCAAACGTTTTATCTCTCTTTTCCCCCCAGAGGTGACAGGAAGTTCTGTAAGGTGCCTTTTTTTTTTTTTAAACTATTATGATTTTGTATCCAAATACAATTAACATACAGTGTTACATTAGTTTCAGGTGTCCAATAGAATGTTCCAGTAATTCTGTACGTTGCTCCGCGCTCATCGTGATAAGGGCACATCCCCATCAGCTACTTCACCCCCCTCCCTCCCCTCAGGGGGCCACCGGTTTGTTCTCCATATGTTGGGGTCTGGTTTTTTGTTTGTCTCTTTTCCCCTTTGTTCATCCATTTTTTTGTTAGATTCCATATATGAGGAAGCCAGTCAGAGAAAGACAAATACCAGGAGGGTTTTAATCAGGCGAGTGACCGCGTCAGTCCTGTGTGGTGGAAGGCTCGCGTGGCTGGAGCCTGGCACGGTGAAGTGCTGGCCGAGCTGGAGATCAGCTGGTTATCACGAGAGAATTTGTGTGGTCCGCACAACACACGAGGAGAGTGGAAACCGAGGCAAGGGGAGTGGAGAGAAGACAGGCAGTGGGCCAGTTCGTAGAGGCTCTTTCTTCAGTAATCCTTACCAAGCACCTACGATGGGGTCGGCAGTCTGCTAGGTGCCAGGGGGACACAGGTCCATGCCGCGTGGGGCTGGCACTCTTGTGGGATAAGCAAACAGCAGTCCCACGTTGTGTAGAATCCGTGTTCCTCGAAGGCGAGGTATAAGGTGTTATGAGTGGACGTAATCGACATAGTCCGCTAGGCCTTCGCTAAGGGAAAGACAATTGGTCAGAGAGATGAAGAATGAATAGGAATGACCTCGGTGGCGAGAGGAGGCAGAGTGTTCTGGGCAGAAGACCAGCATTTTCGAAACCCACAGGGATGAAGAGGGGAGAGGGTGGAGGCCTGGGCAGGGTCAGTTCAAGCAGGACCTTAGGGGAGGTGGTGTGGCCTGTGGCCTTTATCTTTGGAATGATGGAGAGGATGTTGAGTAAGTGTTAAGTATGACGTGATTTGACCCTATGGAAGATCCAGGTCACCTTCTGGCCATGCGGATAACAGGGGCTAAATGGGGCGACCAGAAACCTGGACAGAGTAAGTGAAACAATGATTGGACAATGGGCAGTCCAGGACTGTGGCCACAGAGAAGGAAACAAGACAGGCGAGCCTTCCAGTCATCCTAGCTTTCTGCTTGAGGCCACTTCTCTGTCTGTGGACCAGCACGGGGGATCCCAAGCAAACACGGCTGTCCTGATAAGTCGAGGAGGCATAGATGGGAACTAGGGGAGGCTGAAGAGCCTAGGATGTGTGGGGGCAGGTTACATGGTGGGGAGGGGACTATGTGGTAAAAACTCTAGAAACGTGTGCTGGTCTTGGATCTCAGGGGGACATTAAGATACATGTGTACTGGGTGACATTTCATGAAGCCACGTGCATAACAACTCAGGAGCTCTGAGCTAAACAGTTCCTAGGGCTAACACAAGAGGGTGTGTGTGCACGCGCACGTGTGTGTGTGTGTTGGGGGGGTGGGGGATATTCAAATTTAGATTAACCAGAGTCATGTGTCCTCATTGACCACTGAAGACATTCACTGGAGAAAGCAGACGGCCACACCTTCGTGGTAGCCTAAACTAATTGTGGAATAAAATCTACACTAAATCCACCCTAACAAAGACCCTAACAATGGGCCTTGAAAGGTCTTTGTTCACTAAAGTCTTTATTTTATCGTTGGCCTGGCAAAACAAAGTCCCACACACCTTAAAGGAAGACGGCCAAATCTGGAATCAACAGTGTAATAATAATCATGTCCAACATCCAATCAAAAATTACTAGATATATTAATAAGGAAGACAATGTGACCCATAACCTAGAGAGAGTCAGCAGAAATAGTCCCAGAACTGACAGGGATTATGGAATTAGCAAACAAGAACATTAAAACAACCATTAACGGGCACCTGGGTGGCTCAGCGGGTTAAGCCTCTGCCTTCGGCTCAGATCATGGTCTCAGGGTCCTGGGATCGAGCCCCACATTCGGCTCTCTGCTTGGCAGGGAGCCTGATTCCTCCTCTCTCTCTGCCTGTCCCTCTGCCTACCTGTGATCTCTCTCTGTCAAATAAATAAATAAAACCTTTAAAAAAAAAACCATTAAATGCATATTCAATCTTTAAGGAAATTGAGTATTTAAGGGAAACAGTCAATATTTAAGGAAGAAATTTAAGAGAGCAAAGGAACCACATAGAATTTCTAGAGATGAAAAATGCAGTATCAGAAATGTAAAATGTACCAAATGGCTTTAACATCAGATTAGAAAACGCTGTAGAAAGAGTAGTCAACTTGAAGACAAATAGTCTGAAATGAAACAAGGAAGAAAGACTGGAAAAAAATGGAACAGACTTTCACTGAGCCATGGGACAATAACAAGCATGTGGGATTGGGATTCACAGGAAGAGAAGCATGTTTGTGGGGGGGGAGGGGAGGACAGAAATTAATATGAAGGAATAATGATTGAATATTTTCCAAATTTAATGGATGTAATAAATGCTCAGGTCCAAGAAACTCGGAGAACCACAAACAGGATAAACACCCAAACAAAACAAATAAAAACAAAAACCAGAAAATCAGGCCCCCCCCAAACCCACACTGACATACATCATCCCCAGAGTGCCAAAAAATAATGACAAAGAAGAAAACATTAAATATCCAGGGGGGAAAAATGACACATTATGTAAAGAGGAACAAGAAATCCACAAAAATATGCATATAAGGCAGAGAATGATGATGGAGCGCCTTCTTTAAGGTTCTGAAAGAAAGCGATCTGTCTATACACAACAAAAATATTACTCAAAATAATGACAGAA
The DNA here is from genome assembly GCF_022355385.1 of Mustela nigripes. NCBI lineage: Eukaryota > Metazoa > Chordata > Mammalia > Carnivora > Mustelidae > Mustela > Mustela nigripes. The sequence continues at coordinate 136,299,223 of NC_081563.1, forward strand.
TAAAGACTTTTTGAACAACAACAAAACAGCGGATAGAATCAGCAGCAGCAGATCAGCACGAAGGGAGCACTGGAGGCAAGCCCTCAGAGAAGAAAAAATGGCGCCAGGTAGAAACTTAGCTACAAAAAGGAATGAATAGCAACTACGTGAGTAGATAGAAGAGACATTGATTTCACATTCAAAAATCATTTAAAAAGATAATTGACCAGGGCGCCTGGGTGGCTCAGTCGGTTAAGCCTCTGACTCTTGATCTCACCTCAGGTCTTGATCTCAGGGTCGGGAGTTCAAGCCCTCTGTTGGGCTCCTTGCCAGGTGTGGAGCCTACTAAAAAAAAAAAAAAAAAAAAAAAAGATAAGTGACTACTTCAAACAAACAATAGCAATGTGCAGTGGGATTTATAACATGGAAAAGTAAAATATGTGACCACGAAAGCAGAATGGATGAAGCGGGCAATGAAAGTCTGTTGTGATAAAATATCACATCATATGGGAGTGGGGTAGACGAGAATAAGCTAAAGATGCAAATTCGTAAACGTAAAATAAAGAGCTCTAGCTTGTGAGCCAATGGTGGAAATAAAATGGAGCCATTAACATCTATCTGCAAGATGGTGGAAATAAACCCAACTACATCGATAATAATATTAAATTAAGATGAAATGCAATGGTCAAGATACCCCGGTGAAAAGACAGACATGATAGGTTGCATGTACGAGCAAGACACCACCCCGTGCCGTCGTCCAGAAAGCCACTTTTACTGTGAAGACAGATGAGTCGAAGTTGAATGCTGGAAGAAGATGGGCTGTCCAGGGACGCCGGGGTGGCTCGGATGGTCAAGCATCTGCCTTCCGCTCAGCTCTTGATCCCAAGGTCCTGGGACCAAGTCCCACGTCAAGTTCCCCGCTCATTGGGGAGCCTGCTTCTCCCTCTGCCTGCTGCTGCTCCTGCTTGTGCACTTTCTCTCTCTCTCTCTCTTTAACAAATAAATAAAATCTTGAGAAGAAGGAGGAGGAGTAGGAGGAGGAGGAGGAGGAGTAGGAGGAGGAGGAGGAGGAGTAGGAGGAGGAAGACCAGGAGGGAGAGGGCTGGCTGTCCACATGCAAATCCAAAGTAGGTTGAAGTGGTGTATTAAGGAGAATTCAGAGCAGGAAATATTAACGGAGCTAAGCAGGAGACATTCTTTAATGCCACAGAAGTCAACTCACAAGAAGGCGTGGCAATCCCAAGTAGACACACAGAAATAAGAGATACGAAATACTTGAAGCGAAAGTACTTGAACTGGAAAGAGAAACAGACGCATCCAGAGTTATGGTTGGAAATGGCAACGTCCCTGAGTTAGTAGGAGTAGGAAGAAGGCTGGTAAGGTTCTGGAAGACCTGAACAATGTGTTCAACCACCTTGGTCTCATCGGCAGTTTTTAGCACAGAACAGCACCCCACAGTAGAACACGGTTTCTTTTAAATACGTGTGGAATATTCACCAAGACAAATCAGCATGAAAACAACGCCCGAAGATCCTGACTTTATCAAGTGCTGGAGGAACGACTGGCGTTCCCATCCTCTGCTGAGGGGAATGCCAAACAAGATGGCCACTTTGGAAAATCACGGGGCTGTTTCTTACAAAGTCAAATACTCGTGTACTGTAACACCCGGCGATCTCACTTCTAGGTATTTTCCCCAAGGACATGAAAACAGATGCACATAAAAACACGCGCGCGTCTGTTTATAGTTTATCTCTGGGGAATGGACGGAGCATCCACACAAAAGGAATTCTCAACGTGCAGCTACTTAGCCGTAGTGAGGGACAAAAGGGCTGGTGCAACTCATCCGGAGGCTGTGCGGGTATGGTGACGAAGATGTAGAATGAGGCTCAGTAGCTTCCACAATGCAGAGATTTCGTTTATACAATGTTCACATTCTGGAAAAAGCAAACCCATGGGTGGAGGGAGAGGAATTATTATGTTGGTCATGAAGGAACGTTCTGGAAGGAAAATAAAAGAATTTCTGACACTCTGAAGTAAACAAAAAGACAAGACACAGCCTAGGAGAAAATATTGAGCATGGGTGTCTGACGAAGACCTTGTCTCTACAATATGTAAATAGCTCTTCCTGTTCAATAATAAAAAGCCCAGCCACCTAGAAAATGGGGAAGGATTTGAAAAGACACCTCGCAAAAGAAGACACCTCACAGCCAGTGAGTCCGTGTGAAGCTGTCGAGCATCACTAATCATCAGGAGAATGAAAATTAAAACCACAATACCTAATGCACGACGCTCACGGGAATGGCTGCATTTTATAAAGACTGACGACGCCAGGTGGCGGCCAGGCTGGGAAGAATGAGTTCTCCTACACTGTTGGTTGGAAAAGAGGTCTAGCAGTTTCTTAAGAACTGAAATATGTTATCGTTTGACCCAGCATCGCGCTGTGTGCCCTGGCACCCGACAGCGGAGCGGATGACTGGTTATAGACTCCCTCCCACTGCTAGGACCGCGCCGTGGTCCTGCCGGGGTCCAGGGCTGTGTTTGCCCTGCTCGGTCTCAGACCACTGGGGCTTCTGACGCGCTGGTGTCTGGTTTTGATCGTTTCTCCGGCGGGCCTGCTGTTGTCTGCTGCCAGAGGGATTTTTTGTTAATGTTCCTATCTGTAGCCGCTTTTCTCCTGCGGTGCCTTCTCATCTGCCGTGTTTTTCATAAAAGCAAGGGCACTGTCAGTATTACTGTTTTCCTGGCTTCTCACACTATCTCATTTCATCTGCCAGGCCAGAGAGTGTCACTGTCATTTACCGCCGGGGCTCGGGCTCCGGCGCGGCGATGGGTCTGTGACCCCCCAGCGGGTCTGGCTCAGGCGTGTTCTCAAGCACTAAGCGGACGACTCACTGTCAGCCCAGCCACGTGCTCAGACACACAGGAGCAGGGGGAGGGGCTGGGTGGGCGGGGGGGGGGGGGGGCTTCCCGGGGCAGGTGGAAGGGGTTCCTGACCTCAGAAAGGCACAGCTCAGCTAGAGGTGCCCCAGAAGCCCAGCCTAGTGGTCACCGGGCAGAATGTTGGGAGAGCCCATGGCAGGTTGTGCCTGGCCTTGAATGCCAGGTGGAGGTGCCCCGTGGGACCCCATGAATGGGCGGCGGAGGGTCCCCTGCCCAGGCTCCTGCACTCGCGTCCATGCTCTCGGAATGCGAGCAGCCTGCGTGAATGACAGATGCGCTCCCCGGCCTTGTGTGGGAGAAATGAAGGGGGCCCGGGGCTCTGATGTTGGGCAGACGGGGTCCCCCAATCTCTCCAGTTTCGGGCTTTTTGCCTTTCTCCAGACACAAGGGCTTCTCTGCAGCCTGGTGCTCTTTTCCTCCCCGTGTGCTCCGTTCACGAGGCTCAGACTTCCGCGGCGGGAAGTAAGTGGCCACAATTAGTATTAGCGTCAGACAGGTGACAAAAGCCAGGAGGAAATGTGTCCCAGCGGCTCGCAAGCACGTTCGCTGGCAGTGTGAGACGGCGCGCCGTGAGGCCGCGCTTCCCGCAGCGGCCCCGGGCGGGCGCCTAGCAGATGGCGGCCCAGGCTGTCTGAACGCACGGTGGGTGTCCACCCCTGGGGGCGTGCTCCTTTGTCCCCTGCCTCCCATGCAGAACCGGCTCCAGAGTCTGTGCGAAGGAAGGATGCGGGGTTGTTTATTCAGAAGATATTGAACGGTTTCAAGGCGGTGATGGCAGAACCCTCCACCAAGCACGGCCCGGCTGAAGCGGGAGACCCTGTGTGTCTGGCCGGCCTGCGCCGCCGGGCCCAGCCCCCACACTCCCTCCTGCACCAGAAGCCGGCTGTTTGCACCCGGGGGTCACCGGGGTCACCGACAGGACGAGGGGAGCAGGGCGCCTTTGTGGGGTGCCTCCAGCCCCCGCTCAGACAGGCAAACCCAACCAGCTTCCCACTCCCCTTGACTCGCGGGGCTGGGGATGGATGTTCCTGATTCTCCAGCTTCTCTTCCCTGCCCCTGAGTTTCCCTTCTATATGTATTTTGGCTTAAACGTGTGCTTTTTCTAGTTTCTTAAAGTGGGATTCTGGATTCCCAACTTTTCCCCACCCCTGATTTTACAGTCTTTGACAGTCCGGACCAGGACCCCCGATGTCCCCCAGGCTCCGCCCGGCCTCCGTCTTCTTGGCCTCCCTGTCTGCTCCAGGCTCGCCCTGGAACCCACCCACCTGGCCCTCCTGCCTCCAGCTTGGTCACCCTTCAGTCCCCAGGAATCCTTTCTCAGGGACCACCCCCCCACCAAAGCAGGGTCACTTCTGGGCCATCAGTCCTCCCGTACTTTCTGCATTGGTATCTTTTTATAAAGATTTTAGGTATTTATTAGAAAGAGAGAGAGAGAGAGAAAGTGTGTGTGTGTGTGTGTGTGTGTGTGTGTGAGAGGGAGAGAGAGAAGCCGACTCCCCACTGATCAGGGAGCCAGACGTGGGCCTCCATCCCAGGACCCTGAGATCATAACCTGAGCCAAAGGCACACGCTTAACCCCCTGAGGCACCCAGGCGCCCTGCACAAGTATTTTTAAAAACAAAGACCTATATAGAGTTTTACATTTAAAATACTGGTGTGGTTAATTGGTTAAGTTCTTGCTGGAAACTCCAAGAGGACAGGATCATGTCCATTTGTTCACTGTTACATCCTTGGTGCCTAGCACGGGGCCAGAGAGAAAGGTGGTGCTTGACAAATCTTTGTCGCGTGGATGTTTCTGGATGGGTGAGACAGAGACACAGATAGAGGGCAAGCAGAGGGAAACGGAGACACACAAGGAAAGAAGAAAACTGGTCTGCGGGGGGCGTCGACGCTGGAGTGGGGAGCCTGGGGGGCCGTGGCGTCTGTATATCTTCCAGCCACAAACCCCTTGGCCCTTGGCTTCCGAGGGTGCCGGCTGCATCTGGATATGGTATCCCGTCGGGGCAGCGTCCGATCGGCATTTCAGGAAGATGAACCACAGCTGTGTGCAGAGTAGATTTATAGGCTGGCTTCTTTGTTCAAATCCCCAGAGTCATTTTCTTCTTCTTGATAGGATTCTGCTTGTCAGGGACAGAGGAGGTGCTGATTGTTTCTTCCTAAGTCACTGTGTGACCTTGGGTGAGTCCTGGCCACGCTGCAGGTTGCCGCTGATGGACCCCCCCCCCCCCCCCCCCCCCCCCACAACACCCCTTGCTGCTCCTCCCAGCCCCACGGCCATGGGCACCTGGGGTTCTGCTCCCTTCCCAGCCATCCCCCACCTGCCATCCTCCCGGGCCACAGGGATGTCCCCTTGGCATTGCCCGGTTGCAGGAGAAGGTCTTCGCTCTACCAAGCGTGGCTTTCCTGTTGGGACTTCCCCGGGAGGAGGCGTATCGTTCAGAGCATGTGTATGTTGCACCTAGTTTCTTCCTCTGACACTTGCTCCTATTCTGTTGGTGCAATAATACGTCTGGGTCTGCCCTGCTGGGGTCCCCGGGATTGAGCGCCACTGTGTAGACCCATCGATTCTCCGTTTCTGTCCAGCTCTCGTCAGCCCCAGGCAGCCTCCCACTCCTGCTCTTTGCTCTTCCCCGTGGGAGCCCTGGAGTCCGGGAGCCTGTCTTTTTACTTCTGCACTGTGCCTTTATCCGTGTGTGTGTGGGGGGGCACTGCCCACTCCTCTGTCCCCCCGGGGCCGTGGGAGGCAGGGCTCCTCTTGGTCCCGTGTTAAATAACACTGGCAGAAAAACCCATTCGACTTCTTACCGCTGCCAAAATCAGCTCTCCCTCGAGATTTATAAAGTTTGTCTAACTTTGTTCTGCCACCCAGGAGGGACCTTCGCTGCACTTGAAAGAAAACACCTACGGGTGCTGTTGTGGTTTTTTGTTGTTGTTGTTTCTCTGAAAAACAGATGAGGTTTTGGCTGGAAGTCGGGGAGGGTTGGCGGGGGCGGGGGGGCGGGTGGAGAGTAAACGTAGTCGTGGTTTATTGCCCTAAGGAAAACATACTTCGGTTATGAAGTATGCCCCCTTGAAATCTCACTTGACATTCTGGAAAGAAAGAGGAACGTTTTTAAGAAGTTGGCTGAGCCACCTAATACCTTGCCTGCAGAGCGAAGCCTTTTTGAAAGATTAATACAGAGCTGGAGACAGTCAGTCACTGTAATTGTCCGTATCCTGGCTGGTTCCTCTGCCCACATTGTCTCGGTGCTGGAAGCCGCAGGAAAGCTCCATCCGGTGTGTGGCCCGGGCTGGGAGGACCAGCTCCCTTGCATGAAGGTCGGCCCGCCCCGAGCTTCAGGGAGCCCTCCTCGCGGACCCCGGGAGCCTGGCAGATCTGAGCGGAGGGCCTTTCCTACCTCCCTTTCCTGAATGGGGAGGAAGGGTCAGATGCTGATTTTGGTGTTTTGGGGCATTTTTCAGTGGGATTAAAGACGACTCCCGAACACCGTCTCCTTTTCACACCGCTGCCTCCCTCTGTCTTCTTGAGAACCGTGACCCTCTGCGGGTTTATCACGGTCGCCTCCACTTTCGTCCCTTTCATCAGAGAAAAGCTGCATGGAAGGGAAGTTTCGGGGGTCCCGGGGGCGGGGGCTGGTCCTCTCATCAGAGAGAACCCCCACCAGGGCTCCTCGTGTGCTGTTCGCTAGGTACAATCTCTAAATTGTGAGTCATGGTCCAGGTCACTGCCCGCAAGAGACTCCCCACACCAGGGCCTCGTAGGAGCCCTTGGGACGCAACAGCTGGGGCGAGCGTTCAGCCACTGCCCGAGCTTAGAGGGGTCGCCCTGGATGGCCCCAGGGCCCCTTCGTGGCATTAGGATGTGTGACCTGAACCAGAAATGTTGGGGACGACTTGGAATTTACCTGTTGGTTTTTCCTTCCACCTCTTACTTCTCTATCGTAATAAACAGTCCCCAGACTCCAACTCGGATGCCCTTGGGACCCCAGCTTGCTTACCAGAGGCTGGCCATGGCCATGGCGGAAGTCTTCCCCACACTTACCAGCTGTGGGGAGTAAGAAGACCAAGTCCCAAGCTAACTGATTGTGTTAGAGGCATCACTCCATGGGGAGTGGATTTCTAGGATTTCATTTGGGAGTGGGGCTAGGATCAGAACTGTAAATGTTTTGAAAACATGATTTCTTCATCTGGAGGGGACAGGGCGGGGGCGCAGAAATCTGCCCTTGGAGAAATCGGATCGCTGTGAGGACAGGTTCCCCGCCCGGACTGCGGTGCAGGCTCGCTGACCGGCTCTGGGCTGGATGTTGATTAACCTCCCTGGGAGTTTCCCCTTGGTATCCGAGGGTAACTTCTGACCCGGATCAAGTCTTTTCTAACTGCATGACCTTTACAGACAGGGAGTGCTGTGTCCCCTCTGGGTCCCCGAAATAATAAATCACCCGAGGGCCGCTTGAGGAGGCAGGGGAAGGACAACGAAGGGACAATTACTCTAACTTCCAGGGAGCAGTCATTTGTTTTTTGAAATGTAATTATGATCCAGTAATACAAATATCAGCATCTGGGATTCTGCAGTCTGAGCCCCTGTCCATTTGGTGTAAAAATGGAATGCTAATCAGGGACCAATTCTTTCCCATCGGCGGGCAGAGAGCATGGCATTTCAGGAAGGACAGGTGTAGGGAGTGCACAGTTCTGTTGGTCCAATTGTCATATGAGAAGCTCCAAGGGTACAGGGCCCTCTGCCAGGCCCTGTCCTCACCACCTCGCAGTCCAAAGCAGTGAGTGTTCTAAACCCAGACCGGCAGAGACTTGCAAACAACACTCTCAGAACTGACTTGGTCCGAAAAGCACCAAGAAAGAAGCCAGACTTGGTCAGATATTTGCACTTGTCCCCGCATTTCTGCCCTAGGCTAGAAATAAGAATTCTAGACCCAAGTTTGAAGATTTTTTTTTTTTTTCCCCTTCTGAAATGAAGGTCCAAGGAAGGAGACACGCTCTGCCTACCACGGGGCAGGAATGGCTGTGCAGGCCCTGGGTCTCTGTTATTAGCACCAGCCCCAACTCGAAATTCTTTTTCTGTGTGTTTGGGTTCTTTTTGAGTCTAAACTTTCTAAACGTCTCTGAGACCACCAAAGAGGTGGGGACAAAATGTATTCCCTGCTTTCTGCTCAGAAGTCCAAGCTTCTGAAAAAAATCCAAAGTCCGTCCATTTTTCTGATCTGATGAGCAAAGGCAAACTGAGCTCAAAAAGATGAAAATAGAGTGTTTGAAAAATACTTTGCAATTGTCCTCTCAAGCACTTCAGGGGAAACAAGTCTGGCATTTTCTTCCAGTGCTGTGGGAAAGCAGAGACCCTCCCTTGGGAGAATGAAGAAGTTCCCTCAAGGCTGCTAAGAGGTAATGAATCCCCAGCGGTTATTAATTTTCAACTTTTGGTAGTTTTTATTACCTGAGCTAGTTCGTCCTACCTCAAAGGTCCCAAGACAGGAAAGATGGAGCAGAAGGGCTTGGCAGACACTGTTTTTATTTTTTAAAAGTAGGCCCCCTGCCCAGCTTGAAGCCCAACGTGGGGCTCAAACTTATAACCCTGAGATCCAGACCTGAGCTGAGATCAGGAGTCGGATGCTCAACCGACTGACTCACCCAGGTGCTCTGCGAACACTTTTGAAAAAAGCCAGTGAGCTACCGTTTTCGGACAAAGCATGATCTCAACCATGCTGTTATATGTAACAACCCAATGTTTATCGAGCCAGACTTCATGGAGACGCGTCTTTTATAAGCCTCTGGTCAAAACACAGAGTAGCTGAGGCCCCCAAACCATCACGGAGGTCAGAAATCTTAAGCAGTTTGTCAATCCAGAGAACTTCTTGCCTTGGGGACAGCAACTGTATATTTTTCCTTTAGATAATGTCAGTTGGTCCGAAGTCATAAAACAGGCCAAGAGCAAAGCTATCATGATTTCCTGCTTTCCTCCCCAGTGCAGGAAATCACAGACCGAAGATGGAGAAATCAGGGTGTCCCCTGCACCCCCCTAGAGGAGAATGCCTGAGGAACCAGGTGGCAGGGGGGAGGCTGCTGTTGGGGCTCAAGCGTTTTGTTCTTATGAGCTTCATAACTTTTTTCTCACTTGACATCTTTATTGAGAACTAGCAAGGAGGCCCGGGCCCCCTCGGCTTCCCCAAACTCAGTTTTGGGCGCTTACATTTATGCGGGAGCTGTTAATTTTCCATTTTCTGAGCAGGAATGGAATGTTGATACTGTGTGATTGTTTTATTTATTTTATACGTTTTCCTTGGAATGTCTATGTGCGGCGGCTGCCCTGGCTTGGCGGCCTCTTGATTTACGGTAGTTATAAACATTCCAAAGTAGACATGTCAGTTAAATGATACAATAACATTATACAGTTACAATTCTGTTATAAATGTGCCGACAGTTCCAAAAAAACCATTTTCTGGGCCCCTTCCCCCACCCCATTCCTTCCTGCTACCTACGCAGTGGTGATTTTGGAAGCCACCGACTCAGTGGAAAGAGGGCAGAAGATCTAAGGTCTAGTCTAGTCATAGTGGCTTCACCACCCCGAACCCTACCCTCTGGAAAATATTTCTAAGATGGCTCGGTACTGGTGTCCAGAAGCCATATGCTCATCTGAAGAGCACATCTGAATTTTCTTTCCACCAAAAATCACATTTACTCACATAACCAATGTGTTCCCAGGAGAAGCGTAGGTTCAAGATGGCGGGCGGCTGAGTAATGGAGATGATTTAACTCTCTGAGTCTGCTGCTGCTTTTCTTCCTCACCCATGCAGAAAGAGTGGTTTGTTTTTCCTAAAACCTGCTGAAAGAGGGAAGGAAAAAGACCTCTCTGTGGATGCAACAATTTGGAGGCTTAGCACTCAGTCAGAAAACCCAGCTCAGTATGTCCCACAGAGAAATATCAAGAAGAGATTCCTTATACATTTTTTTCACAGAGACTACTGAGGCTGTCACACAGACTACTGTAACTGCCCATTTTCTAACTCTTTGATGTGTACAAATCTAACTCCTGAAGTCTGAGGTAAAATGGGCACCTAAAGAATTTCCATTCTCTGAGCTAAAGCAGGGGTCGCCAAACTACCCCCCAAATTACTCCAAACCATCCATTCTCTCTTACCAGCATCTTCCAGGTCACTTTTCTGTCAGGTGGGAACCTGGTTTCCCTAAAACCCATCCATCTATCCATCCGTCCATCCATCCATCCAACCATCTGTCCGTCTGTCCATCCACCCCTCCATCTGTCCCTCCCTCCATCCGTCAGTCCATCCATCCTCCACACACACACACGGCTTCAGTGGTTTACTAAGACCAGCACTGCTCTAGGTGGAAAACAAAACAGATGTTCTGCTCTCAAGCAAAATACTTCCTTCAGAGTAAGACACCCCGCAGGGAAACAGAGCAGGCCGTCTGGAAGAACGTCAGGGGGCTGCCTAAAGACGGCCTGGGGAAGCAGCGGTCCTCACCAAAAGGTGATGTATTGGCAGAAAGAACATGTTGTTCAAACGGAGACACTTTTGAGGATGAGAAGGGAAGCGACTGAGAATGATCCCAGAGTGACAGGCACAAACTAGGCCCTCCTCCCCGCCGCGGGAGGTGTGGTCACCCTGGAGGCCAGCATGGGGAGGAGGGGCTGCGGACATCGGGGCAAGGAGCAGGAAAGGGACTCCTTTTCCTTGCTGAGGGGGCTCCTTGCCAGCATATTGGGGGACTAGGAGGTGAAGGAGAGGGCGTTGGGCAAGAGGGAGGTTTGTGGAGGGGACGTGGGGGAGGCGCGGGGAAGGACGTGCGCCCAGGAGAGGAGCGGGGCGCGGCGCCGCAGGTGTTTCTCGGGTCCCCGGGGGCCACGACCGCTCACTGGAGACGGATGTTTTTATTTCAGGGCACACCTTAACCTTTCAGTATCTGTAGCTGTCCCAACCCCCAAATCCACTCTGCCACCACGATGGCCCCAAATGTCTAAACACAGGTCTTGGGCCCAGAGAGGGAGGAGGAGGAGAAGAGGAAGGACGTGAGCGACAGAGAGAGATGGAGAGAGGGAGAGGGAGAGGGAGGGGAAGGCAGATGGACAGAGAGAGAGAGCGGGGAAGGAGGAGGAAGACAGGTCGCCTCCTTCGGTGCCATTTTTATTGTTCTATCAAAAGCTGCAAATTAGAGTGGCGATCTTTTTTAATTGCTTGAACAAGCTTTGGCTGTTTGGAATGCCCATGCCTGAGTAGGTCTCTCCACGGGACCTGGACCCTGAGCAGTCCGGGGCACTGGGGTTCGCAGGTTTGCCCTCTTTGGGTCACCCTGGCACGAGCGGGACCTCGGCCTACCACGTGTGCTCTGTCTCTGGTCACTGTGCTGTCAGAGGGCAGGGACTCTGCTTGTCTCTGGCCCCGGAGCCCAGGACTGGGCTGGCACTTAGTATGAGCTCAAGTGTTTAGTGTGGGGGGAGCTTCTAATCTCAGAACGTTTAGTCCCCCCTCCCCCCCAAGATGCCTTGGCGGGACCGTGCTCTGAGCTCACGTTTCACGTCACGTCGCGCTTCCGCAGCAACGGAGCCGCTGTTGTACTCGGGTGGTTCAATGTCAGAGTTTCATCTTCCCCACGCCAGGCTGGCCTCCGCTCTGCCTCCATCAATTCTTCAAGGCTGTCCGAGGAGCCTCCCGGAAGCAGATATCTGCTTGCGTGCCCTGCCATGGGTGGGGAGCTTCATGCTTCGCTGCCTGGCGGTCTGGTGACTTCCATCAGACGAGCGTCCGTGGGCCAGGCAGGCTCCCGGCAGCGTCCTGACCTTGCAGGGGCCCTGCCTGCCCGAACCTGGGCTGGCGCCGTCTGATGGGCTAGGCGGTCGCCCCGTCCCCCTCCTCCGGCCGGGAGAGAGCACTGTCACCTCTGGGCCCCAGGGAAGGCTTCTGTAGACTGAAAACACACAGCGCCCGTGTTGTGGGCATGCGCTCAGGGCCCCGCATGGAGATTGAACGCTGCTGTCATTTGATCGACAGCAAACCCTGGGCTCGGGGGAGGACTCTTGGTGCTTCAGAGCAAAGGCCCTTTCCAGGTGCTCCATGAGGGTGTGGGTAATGGGGGCTCTCTGCTCTGTTTCTGGCCTCAAAGCTAGAGGCAGTCGCTCCCCCGGGCCAGGGGGCCAGGCCTTGTGTGATAGCCTCTGCGTGTCACCCAACAAAGGCCGTGCCCTTGAGGACCCGGCCCGCGGCTGTCTGTGGCCACGTTAAATACTTGACAACAGCTGGAACTCCCTCCCAGAGGCCTGGTGACAAGCACAGGCTCTGCAGCCCAACATAATTTAAAAACGTGCTTTGTTGATGCTCTTCTAGACTGGATGAGGCTTGTATTTGACGTGACCCAGTGAACTCTGGGCCGGAAGTGGGTGCAGCTCAGAGATGGACGGAGGCATTTCTGGGGCTCTGGGTCTGCGGCGGTGGGAGCAGGGGTCGTCGGGGCCTGGAGGTTTGGGCCACAGAGGACCGGCTCTCCTGTTGACTTGGTCTTAGAGAGAAGCTGCAAAGAGCAGCCCTGGTCAGACCCTAAACACATGGGCCGGATTGTGTCCCAATAAAACTTTATTTATAAACACAGGCGACGGGCTGGATGTAGGCTGGATTTGGACTCCTGCTGAATCAAAAATGTCGATGTTCCGAGGCATCCTGGTGTCAAGGAGATTCTAAGGTAAAAAGAGTAGCTTTCTTAGAGTCAAGGAGAGTGAGGATTTGTTGGGCGAATGAACCAATGTTCTCTCCAGTCTTGCTCCCGAGTGTTCTGTGGGGAAGAGGGGTACCTCCCGGTGAGTTCCCTGAGTGTTCTGTGAATGTCCTTCGAGCAGCCTTCATTCCTCCTCTTGGGACCCCCACCGCCCACCAGGACCTGAGCGGAAACCGAGGCCCCAGGAGCTCAAGGATTTGTTCAGGCCCAGGGGCCGCTGTGGTTCTCGAAGGAGCCAGGCTTCCCGGATCCTGGGCCACCGGGACTCTCAGGCCTCCGGAGGCAGGAGAGGGCCGTTCTTCATCAGCTGAGGAAGCCAAACCCAAAGTCATAGCAAGTGCACAAAGAATAACTTCTCACTTCAATTCCATCCAGATTCTTTCAACGAGAGTTTATTGCATACCTTCCATCATGGCTAGACGGGGGAGAGGGACCTATAAAACACGACTCCTGCCCTCAGGGAGCTTAATCACATCTAATCTTATAAACCATCCAGATGTAGAAGCAGCCAGAGAATTCGGAGGTGCCAAGCCCCGTCCTGCCCCCACAGAGCCTTCTAAGGTCTGGTACTAGATGTTTTCCAGGCGGGGATTAATCATGGCTGCATTGGCGCTCCGAGCCAGCCCCTACTTAATGCCTTCTAGAAAGAGCCTTATTACATGGGAACGTTGTATATTATATTCTTCACTGCACACCAGCTATGTGCGTGGGCTGCTCCCTGCTTCCCTGGGCCAATAAATTAGATTTCGATTACAAGGGGAAGAAAGGCGGCCCGGTGCGTGAATGCCTCGCGGTGGCTGCGGACTGAGATGTCTTGATTTAGACGCAGCCAAATGGCCCGGCGAAGAGGCTGGGAGGGCGCAGGTTGGCCCATAAAAAGCTCATAACCCCCATGAGCAGACCATCACCTTGAGCAAACAGGCCTGCCGCCCAGGGCCGGGTCTGCAGGCTCACTGACAGCTCGGATCCAACGTCACGTTCATTTCCCAAACCCAGATCATTTTCAGCTACAGGTTATTGATCCGGCTGAGGAATGTGGTCTGCCTTGGACTAGAGACCTCTGGTCTGGCTCCAAAGTTTCCCAGCTTAGGGCATTAAGGTATTTCAGGCAACTCCGTGGGGCCAGAGGAAGGAAGGTGGATGTGAGGCAGCAGAGCCCCACTGGGACCTAGGGAGGGTTGTGGCTGCGGGTGGAGCGCCTTGTCTGGAGCAGAAGGGATACAGGTGGTGATGGCAGGAGTGCAGGCAGCTGCTGTGCGGCTGATGGCTGTGCTCACCAGACCGGCCTTGGGGAGAACCCCCAGGCTGGAGATTCGGGCTCAGCAGATTTGGGGCCAGGCTTAGGATTTGGAGGCTTTAACAAGCCTCCCAGGTAATTGTGGGTGTCCATGTGCCACGTCTTCTGGGAGCTCTTCCAGAACCTTCTCCTTGGTGAGCATCACTGAATTTGATGAGGGATGGTCCTGCAGGGGTGGCAGGTCTCCCCACTGGACTTCAAGTTCCCTTTGCAGGAGGTCTGGGGGTCTTTCCAGAGTAAGCCTCAGTGAGGTCAGCCAAGCGTGTAAAGGGAGAGAACATTGGAGGGGTGACAGGGTCCCTAGAAAGGCCAGGACACCCGGAGGGGTTGGCCATGGGGAGGAAAGGCAGTGAGCATGGAACTCTCATGGACATAGGGCATAAGCATGAGTTCTCGTTGCAAAACATTTCCCCAAAGGGTTCAAAGTGGAGAATTTCCCTTCATCCTTCCCCCTCACCCCTACCCTGCCCCGAAGGTTGCCCCGTTTATCACGCATGAACTGTATGCATTTCAGATATATTTGAATCGTTTTCTTCCATTAACTGGACCCTACTGTTGGCGTTATCCTGTGACCTGTGTTTTCCACGTACCCAGTGTTCTGTGTCAAGTACACCTCCATACAGCTAGAAACACAAACACAAGAATGAACCAAAAGAACACTGTTTACAACGGCAGAACAGCAGAGCACCTCAGTGCCCATCGACAGAGGACTGGGGGAAACGAGCCTGATGATCTGCGGCCTGGAACACGACACAGCAGGTAAAAAGAACGCAGGATTCCTCACCTCTGTGGTGTCTTGGCGGTCTCCCCAAGTTTGGGCTAACAGGCTTCCCACACTCTTTTTCTTTCTTTTCTTTTTTTTTTTTCATTGAAGCAGATTGATTCCTTTTTATTCTGTTCTTTATCATATTTAAATCATGATAAAATACACATAACATAAAATTTTACCACCGTACTCAAAACACGCCACTCATGGTGTTATGTACATTCAGCCTATGCAACTGGCACCCCCACTTTGTCCCACGAAGGGAAATGCTGTGCCAGGAGGCAGGCCCTCCCCATTCCCACTCCCAAGCCACCACCCCAGGCAACCACGAATCTGCTTTCCGTCTCTGTGGATTTGCCTGTCTGGGCAGTTCATATGAATGGGACCCTACAGGACATGGCCTTTTGTGCCTGGCTCCTTTCACTGAGCCTAGTGCCCACATCGTAGTGGGTGTAAGGACCTCCCTCCTGATTGTGGCTGAATAATTGTCCCGCGAATGGACGTGCCATGTTCCGTGTATCAGTCCCTCTATCAGTCCCTGTGCTGACGGACCTCCGGAATGTTTCCACCTTCCGGCTCAGGAAGACAGTGTTGCTGTGAACATTCACCTGCAGGTTTTCGTGGGGGCACCTGTTTTCAGCTCCTTTGGATTATACCTAGGAGGGGAGCTGCTAGTCCCATGGGAGCTTGCGGAGGAATCCCGCATCCTTTTTCTGGCTGTGTCGTATTCCAGACCGTGGATGGACTTTGTTGACGGACATTGGGGTGCTCTGCTGTTCTGCCGTTATAAACAGTGTTCTTTTGGTTCGTTCCTGTGTTTGGTTTTCTAGCTTTATGGAGATGTAGTTCACCCAGAACATTGTATCAGTTAAGGCGTCCAGTGTAACAATTTGATGTACGTGTACCATTTTTGCTCCCTGCCCCTGTGTGAATGCCTCCATGGAGGGGCTCCGTGGACTCCGCTGGTGGGCCCGAGGGCACATTTAGAGATTTACTCCGTGTCCGAACACTGCCCGCATCTAGGGGGGTGGGACGTGGGGTTCCAGCGACACACAGAGGGCTATCTCTGCATCTTAGGTTGTATTTCTAGGTAACAAAGGACTAGGTGTTAGCCAGGGTGAGCAGGAAGCAAAGGACCTTTCATGGGATCGAGTGGGACTTGCCCAGTGTTCGAGGTCACCCCTGCTGGCTGTCTGAAGTAGCGAGAGGAGTGGACAGTGTCGTCTGCAACTCAGAAACATGCCACCAATTTCTGTTTCCCAGACAGGCCAGGGTCCCAATTTAGAGAGATGGGGAGACACACATGCAAGGTGCAAATTTTAGCTAGGAAGCCGGGCTGTCTGCATTCAGGTCCCAGCTCTGCCCCTTGCTTGGCTGCGTGGCCTCGGGCACTTGCCCTACCCTCTCTGAGCCTTAGTGCCCTGGCCTGTAAAACAGGGAAAGGGAGGTTCTTGTTCACAGGTTGCTCATGCTAGGTGGTGCCGTCAGGGAGGGAGAGAGGCTGGCACCCCCGTTCCCGGAGAGTAGAGTCCATTTGCTGAGAACCAGTGGAGAGCAGAGCAGAAAGTTCTGAGAAAGGAAGGCAGCTGGGCTCCAGAGCCGGGGGTCTTCCCACTTCACTCTGTAGCCAGCGGGGAAAACCCAGCTGCTGTCGGAGTTGGGGGCGAGCATCCCCAGGTCACTCAGAGCCCTGTGGTCTGTGGCAATGATTTCCCATTTTGCACCAACGGCCCGGATGCTGGGTGTCAAGCTGGAATACGTCATCTGTCACCCTGTCCCTAAGCCTGGGCGTTTGGGAGATCTTCTGCCTCCTCCTGCTGCGTGGTGGTCTTGATTTTTCTCCTTCTACTTAGCGGCCTTTCCATTTTATGTGTCATTTATGGTAAACCACCTCAAATCCTTGTTGGAAGCAGGCAGGGTATAAATTATAAATAGATTTAATTTAAAAAACTCAATAGGGCAGTTTCTCTGTAAGGCTCCTAGCAATTGCTTCTGTTGACATTTCCCTCATTACCCTGGTGGCGGGGGCAAGGGGCAGGGTGGGAGTTGCCGGGAAGGGGCCGAACTCGTGGGGCGCCGCGTCTCCCCCGGCGCAGGTGCGCCCGCGTCCTCACGCTGGCCTTCCCTCTGTCCCCCCCCCTCGCCTCACACCTCCGTAGGGTGACACACGCCGGCCGCTGGCCAGGGCATAAATCCTGGAGAGAAGCTGGCAGCGCCGTGGCCTGCGTGGCGGTGGGCTCTAGGGGGCCGCTTGTCTTTCACGGGCTCCCAGAGCCGCGTGAGCTCGTTCACTTCTGCTCACTTGGCTGTAAATGTAGGCCAGTGGGGCTGGGGTCGGGCCAAGAAGCAGGGAGAGGCATCTTTGTGGGGGGACTGTGGTGGGACCGTACTGGGGGGAAAGAGTAAGGCGTGAGCGTGCCCAGGGCTGTGCGACCTCAGGCGACATACCCAACCTCTCTGTGCCTCAGCTTCCTCATCTGTGACGCAGGTACACGAACAGAACCTGTTTCCGAGGGTCATTGGAGGCACGATTTGCATGACTGAAATCTACCTGAAGGGCTCAGAAGAGTGCCTGGCACGTTCTAAGAACCTCCCCCACTCTTGGCTCAAGTTCTGAACTTTT
The DNA here is from genome assembly GCF_022355385.1 of Mustela nigripes. NCBI lineage: Eukaryota > Metazoa > Chordata > Mammalia > Carnivora > Mustelidae > Mustela > Mustela nigripes. Next base: position 136,316,563 of record NC_081563.1, read on the forward strand.
GCTTTTGGGGGAACACACCCGCTGATGTAGATCATTTTTATAATGTTGACTCCCCTGCTCCTGGCTTCATCCTAGAAGCCCAGATCAGAGCCCTGGAAGCCAAGCCGAGGCTCCTCCCTCCGTCCCGCCTCCCTCCTCCCGCCCCTCAGCTCAAGTGCTTGTGGGACACTTTCTTTGTTCTCTGTAAGGAGGGACGCAGTGGTGAGCAAAGACAGACATGGTCCCTGCCCTTCTGGAGGCCCATTCTAGGCAATATTTAAGAAAACACACAGAAAGAATTTTCTTTCAGAAAATGGAAGAGCTTGGAGGTGAGATTGCCAGGCGTGAGGTTGCTGGTCGGGCCCCGCCCCGAAAGAGGGGGGGTTGGAGCTGAGCCCTGAATGATGAGAAAGAGCCTGCAGGGAAAGCTCTGGGGCAGAGATTTCCAGGGTCGTGAGGGCAGCAAGTGCAAAGGCCCTGAGGCAGGAAGAAGCTGGGTGGTTTGGAGGCACAGAAAGAAGGCTGAGGGTGTTGTGGGGGATCGATCCTGGGTTGGAGTAGAAGGTGGGGAGGTGGAGATGCAGGCAGGCAGGGGCTAAGCCCCACAGGGCCTGGTGAGGAGTTTGGATTTCATTTTAAAGGGTTAGAGCAGAGAAAGAGACTAGGGTTTTCCTCTCTGGCTCTCCCTCACCCCACCCCCCTACCTTGTCCTAAGGCTCCCAGGCCCGCTGGCCATCATGATGGACTTATGAAGGTCAGATTTAGGGGGGATGGTAGCAGTCACAGGCCCTTGGTGGCCCCACCTCCATGACCTGTCACTGACGTCTGTCATGCTGGGACTGAGAGGCTGGGGGGCCCGGGCCTCCCAGAGCACTCTGTTCTCCGATGCTGCGGCCGCTGTGCAGCTCCAGCGAGTGGCCGGTGGCTCTACTGACATCACTGGCTTACCATTTGCACCGAAAGTTCATACTTTATTAAATATACAAGCACCTCACATTTTCCAAGGGGAGAGTGGTTCTTTCCCACCAGCCCCGAGCCAGCTATAGAACTCCGCAGCTTAAAGAAACGGTGAATTGATTCATTTTCTTCTCCAAGAGATTTGTTTTGTTTCTCCTCCATGGGGATGCCAGGCCTGGAGGACACAGAGAGAATAAGAGGTCATCATCTCTGCCTTACAGCAACCGGTGATAGGGCAGCTCTATTAGCATCAGCTGAACAGTTAAGAATGGCTGAGTGAGGGGCGCCTGGGTGGCTCAGTGGGTTAAGCCGCTGCCTTCGGCTCAGGTCATGATCTCAGAGTCCTGGGATCGAGTCCCGCATCGGGCTCTCTGCTCAGCGGAGAGCCTGCTTCTCTCTCTCTCTCTCTCTGCCTGCCTCTCCTTCTACTTGTGATTTCTCCTTTCAAAAAAAAAAAAAAAAACTTTTAGAAAAAAAAAAAAAAAAAAAAAGAATGGCTGAGTGCAAGTTCACCGTGCTGGCAGAACCTGTGTGCTTGGGATCGTGGAGAAGGCCTCCTAGAACCAGCTGACAGAGATCGAGCAGGGCTCACGGCCAGACAGGTTTGGTTTAAGCAAAGTTAGAAAGTGGCCCGTCCTGCGGGACTTGTCAGAGCCTCCACACTGTCAGTGACCTGCTCCTTTGTCTGGTCCTTCTGCCACTTCCTTGTCAGTTCCCGGGAGCTTTCACTCCCAGGGTCCAGCACCTGCATCTCTCCGTTGAAGGCCTCTCTCAGGCTTCCAGAACTTACTTTGTCTGCCCACATAGTAAGCAGGAATGTGCCTGGGAATTCACAGCCCCCACCCTGGGGGCAACCTTTAACTTATAACTGGGGCATATGAGTGTGAGGTTATATATACCGTGCTCCCTCACTCTGGTGGGAAGGACCCTGTGGCTGATCCCCACTGCTTTCCAAAACCTGCTATAAGAGTGAGTCGGTTACCCACCCTCCATAGGACAAGCCCCTGAAATGTTTCCTAACTAATCCCTCTACCTCCGTCCTCATCTCAACCCAAGACAGCAAGGCCTCAGACTGGATAATATATGGCCTTAAGCAAAGCTAGACAGCTGTCTACGCTGCAGGACTTGTCAGAGCCTTGACTCTCTATGTGCATGGTGGGACTACAGTAGGAGGGCCATGGGAGGCTACATGGTACTCACATTGACTTGCCCAGAGACTGCTGTCACCTGGGAGCACCCCAGGAGCATGCTTTGGATACTGTGTTGTAGACAATAGGGGTGACTGTGGGAAGAAGCTACAGGGCCCAAGGTCATACTGAGAATAAGCAGAAAACTGGTGTCCAGAATTTCAACACAGGTTTGGAGCTCTAAATCCACACCCTTAATGATGGCCCCTTCCTGGGCCTGCCAGTCCTCACCCCCACCAGGCTACACTGGGCGCATCTCGGGCTCCCCATTACACTTTCATTATCCAAGTTAGTTGTGGCCATTGACAAAAACATGAACGGTGTGGGAAAACAGACGTCCCTTGCCTCGATTCCCCGCACAGTGAGCACGCCGGGGCCCCTGGCTTCTACACAGATGCTCACGTCCCCCAGGCACCATCTGCCGAGGGCTCCCTCTTTGGGCCCCCCGCCAGCCCTGCAGAGGGGGATGATGAGTTCCCCCAGTGAGGAGCCGGGAGAGGGGAGTGCTCAACTGACTCAGAGCTAGGGGATGGCCCTTGCCACCTGGACCATTTCCCTGGGGAGCTGTCTCGCACACTCGTTCCCCATCTTTATTTCAGAAAACTTCAAATGTGTGTGGAAGGAGAGGGGGGCAGAGTTTACTGACCTGTCCACACCCATCACCCCCCAGTGCTGGCCACGCTTGACTCTCCTCTGCCCCTAGCGATCCGCTCTCCCATCCGGATTTCCCATCCCGAAGCTCACATGACTCGCGACTCCTGGCCCTGCACCCTCCCGCTCCTGATACAGTGTTTCTGTCTGTATCCAGAATGCAAGCACCCAGCAGCCGGGGCGTAAAGTTTTGCTCCTTACGGTTCCCCTGCACACAGCCTTGTGCTGGGAGCGTAGTAGATGCTCTGTCAATTTTGGTTAGATCCCTCCCTCATCTGTCTGCCTCTCTGTGTGTGTTTGTCTGTCTACGCACCCACCTGCCTACTCGGCCCTCTCTCTATCGTCGGCCAATCATATCTCTCATCTAGCTGAAAACATGTTTTAAATGAACAGAAGATCTTCTCAACAGACTGTGTTGTGACTTTCTGCTTTCCCTTAACAAATCTGTTACAACCATGGCTCCGTGTCCATAAATACGGGTCTCCTTGGCCCCTGTGGTTACTGCCTACACAGCCGCACATCGTGTGAAGGTACTGTCATTAGTTTAACCGATTTTCTTTGGGACATTTAGGTTGTTTCCAATTTTACATTATTGTGAACGATGCTGCGGTGGATATCCATGTTTGTGGGTTTCTACAGTGATTTCTGTAGGATCCATTCGTGGACTTGGAAGGGCTCGCTCCAAGAGCATGCCCCTTAAAAGGATGGCTTTGGTATTTTAAGCACATTTTGATGGATCTTAGTGACGGATAGTAACCCTCACTGATAAAAAGTGATGACCCCCCCCCCCCCAGTGGATGAGTTTTACTACAAATTTGGTGTGAGAAGATGGATGTGGTCTGGGAGTCGCCTCGAGCTGCCTGATGGTGAGGCCCGGGTTAGCTGGTGGAACTGGGGCGGGCAGCACGCGTCCCCCAGCCCCAGGCCCGCTCTTGGCTGATGGTGGCTGGGTGCGTGGTGGGAGTCGTGGGGCTAGTGTCCCCTGCTCGTGTTGCGTTCCCACAAGGCCCCCCGCCGGCCTACCTGCAGGGTCTTCACTGCCTTTTACTCTGACCCCTTCAGAGTTTCTTTGTTGACACACAGTCCCTCTGCCCCAGGTTCCTTGGCTTATGTGGCCTCTTGGTTGTCGATGGGACCCAAGTTCCTCCTCCCAAGTCAGCTGGAGTTTAGGGGCCATAAAGCCTAATGGTTCAGACCATGAGCTTCTGGAATCAGGTAACAAGCCGGAGTCCTGAATTCACGACTCATTAACTGTGGGGCCCTGGGCAAGTCATTTCATCTCTCTGAGCTTTAGATAGAATTTCTGCCTGCCCCCAGACAGGTGGGAGCATCAGCACATGCAAGGCCCTCACTGCCTCACAGAGCAAACACTGACCACCCCCTCTGCTGTGCTGGGCTGCGTCTCGAGCCCTTGGGGGTGCGTGGGCTTGTCCTAAGACCAAGGAAAGGCACTGGGGAGCTGGGGGACCGGGGTTGGCATGCCTCCCCACTGGCACTGCACACTCCATGGAGTGGGCTTTCTGTCCCCCTGGTTTGCATGGAACCCCAGGGCCTAGCAGGGGCCGGACACGAAGCTGGTGGCAAGAAGTGTCCATGGGCTGAGTGAGCGAATGGCAAATGGCCGGAGACCTGGGGACAGTCACGTCCTCTGAAGCTCTCTTCCTGGAGAGAATGGCAGGGGGCTCTGATTTACCTCCCGGTGAAACTCAAGGCAAATAAAGCGGGAAGGTCCAAGCCCACGGCCGAAAAGGGTGATTCCTTTTTGCAAAAGGATACTGGTTGAGACTGGGGAGCAGAGCGCAGGTTTCTGGGGGGACCCGGGGAATCAGCACAGTGGTGACAGGAATCCAGTCTGCCTGGGTTGCTAGGCCAAGGGCAGCGGACGGAACCAATTGGTCTTTGGGGGCTGCTGCAGGCTGGAGACGGGCGGACGTGGCCTGCAGAGCGGCCCCCGGGTCCGTGGGCCATCCATGCTGTGGTGGCGTGAGGGTAAGGAGTCAGGCCGGGCTGGGCTCACATACACGGTGGTCCTCCCTGCTTTCAGCATGTGCTCTGAGGGGCTCCTCAGGCCCTGCTGCCCCTCTGCTCTCCCGGCCGTGGCTAGAGGCATCTGTGTCCTGCCCTCTTCTGTGCAGAGCACAGCCCAGCTTCTGAAGCACGGTGCTTGGGGAGCTCGCCATGGACTCGGGGGTCATGCTCTCCCCATGCCCTCAAGTAGCTATCGCCCGCTGTGTAACCCTGGCTTCTGGCCCAGTGTGGGCACATAGTAGGCTTTCAGTAAGTCCACATGGACTGAACAAGTGAATGAATGAATGAATGAATGAGTGCCTCATGACCTCCTTATTCTCCAGCTTCCAGTAAAACCGACCTGTGTCACTCAAGATTTGGGTCATGCAAACCTGTGCCTGAGCTGGACAACAGCTGGCCACCATGCTCGGCTGGAGCACTCAGTGTGCACCAGAAGCTCAGGCTTCAAAGGAAAGCCCTTGGCTGCTGGTGCCACCCCCTCCGAGCCCCCATTTGAGTCACATTTGAACAGGAGTGACTCCCCAGGATTGTGGAGCACTGAGTGGCCCTTTGCAACATGCTCGCAGAGTGCCTGGCACAGCGTCCATGCAGGTGGCACCAGCTGTGCTGTCCCATGTCCTCAAGGGCAGAGGGACAGTGGGCTCTGGTGGTGCTTTGGAGATAAAGAGAGGCTGGTCTTGGGCTGTGCTGTTAGCTGGGGTTCACATCTCTTGCTCACTGCTGTGGCGCCAGCGGGCCTTCAGAGGAGGAGGAGACGGGGTTGAACGCCCCCATTTCACAGATGAGGACATCAAGTCTCAGAGCGGAAGAGCCTTGTCCTAGAGTCCAACATCCCTTCGCACAGAATAATTTGTTCACTCCGCCAGTGCTTACTGTGCTCCCACCGTATCCCGGGTGACTGTGGGGGAGCTGGGACAGCGAGGCAAACATTCCTCTCTTGCTCCCTGAGGCATCCGGCCATCCACCTGCAGCACGCTCCTACCCGACCCCAGGCCCTGGCTGGTGTCCACAGCAGTAGGACAGAATTGCCAGGAAAGTCAGGAGGCCTTAGGAGGGGACTCTGTGTTGGACTGAATAATGGCCCCCCACTGATGGCCACTTCCTAAAACCCAAAACTTGAGAACATGTGACCTTACATGGCAGAAACCCTCAGATGTGATTAAGGACCTGGAGAAGGGGAATGTAGGGGAGTTACGGAAGACGGAGGCCGCTGAATCCAGCGCTGACAGTGAAGAAGTGTCTCTGTGCGTGGTCAGGATCATCTGTAACAATATTCTGATTACAGAGGATTACTGGCAAGTGGGAGAAAACTTACCAAGAGATGAGGGGAGTCCCACATGCATCACTTAAAGAAAGTGGGGTGTATATTGCGCCCTAAGGAGGGAAGGAGATCCACCATCCACCGCCAGTCTCCAGAATTAACTCTGTGAAGGTCTCTTTAAGAGTCTGGTTTATTTTTTATTTTTACTTTTCTGGAGTTCTGGGGCCAGTAGGCACAGTGTAGTTTTTAATTAGTGCGCATGGCCTTGGTCAATGCCTATGAGACTGAACTCACAAATGCAGGGCCATTGTCTGACCCAATCATGAGAGGCAACTCAAACCTAGGAATTATTTTTCTAGCCTTTTTGGCTATTATTCCTGCCATCTTATGTTTGGCAGAAAAAGGTCTTTACCCAGCCTGAAAAGGTATCCACAAAAACTAACATATACTTGTGTCTATATTTTCTCTGTTGTTAAACATTTTTTTTTTAAAGATTTTATTTATTTATTTGACAGAGACAGATCACAAGTAGGCAGAGAGGAAGGCAGAGAGAGAGAGAGAGAGGAGGAAGCAGGCTCCCTGCTGGGCAGAGAGCCCGATGCGGGACTCGATCCCAGGACCCTGAGATCATGACCTGAGCCGAAGGTAGCGGCTTAACCCACTGAGCCACCCAGGCGCCCCCATAAAGGTGTGTTATTAAAACATTTTTTTTTCTCTTTAAAATAATCTTCAATCCTAGAGATAGCCAAATCAGGACTAATTGATTTGGAAAAACAAGTCTAGTTTTAAGAAACTTGGCCTAATTATTTACATAAGTTTGGTAAGAACAATGAGTGATAATATAGATCTTTAAGAATCTCATTTGCTGGAACTTTTATAAGGAATCTTTAGGTTGAACTTTTAGTAGCCTCTCCAGGCCAGAAGCCACGCCACGTACTTGCCATCAGACATGCCTGGAATACCTATCATTTGGGCGAATTCCTCTTTCTGAGGTCCCCAGGGTCTCCTCCGGTTCCTGCACCTGCCAGGAAGGGACATTTTTTTACTCACCTGGTGAGGCTGCTGCAAGGTATCAGGCCAACAGTTCCAAGGGGCTTTATGGCTCCAGGTTTTATAAAGTCAACCTTAGTTCCTTTAAGCAGTCTGGTCCTATCTGAGTCTTTTAAAAATAATGACATTTCAGTCAAAGTCTTGGTAAGATAACCAGTGTTTCCAATAGCGTCCTGTTACAAGGAGAACAGATTCTTATTGAACTTATGCAAATGAATGATTGCTACGGAAGAAAGAATACTTGCTGAGATCTTTTGAGTTTCAGAGGGTTCAGATAGAGAGAAAAGTTGAATGCCTTGATTTGTTTGCAAATGAATTCTTTTACATTTCTGTAAGTCATAGACATCTTAAGAAAAGGGTTTTTCTAGGCTGGAAGAGTAAACATCAGAGAACCAGCAATGTTTAAAATGAGACAAAACATTAAGAGACACAATATTATAATCTTTTAGTTTGTTTAGTCCCATGTTATTAATTCTGGTTTAGTTTGAAGTCCTAAAGTTGCCAGAGCGACTCCATCTTGAGTAAATAGGTCCTTACAGCCTTGACTTTAGGACTTCTAGAATTGCACGATAAAAAACGTTTGTGTTCCATGTCACTAAGTTTGTGAAAAGTTGTTATAGCAGCAAGAGGAAAGGCATACAGACTGTCTCTGGAAAGATGATGTCCAAAACATAGCATCACAGGGTGGGTTTCCCACCAGGGTTTTGGGGGGCTGGAGGAGCCAGGAGCCATTGGGGAGATGTGGACTGCCACCAGCAGGGCTGAGTTGTCCCCTCTGGGAACACAAAGGGGTGGCCATGCCTTGCTTTCTAGGCACCCCATTGGCTGCTAACAGGGGCAGAGCTCTGCCTCAGCAGTCTTCCAACTCCCTGGGCCCCTCTGGTGACAATGGCATGGTGGCTTTCCATTAGAGGAGCAGAGGAACCACCGAGAATGAGGAGCTGCTCCCAGCCCCTTGCAAAGGCGTGAGGGCACAGGGGGCTGGTGGTAAGGCCTGTGCTCCCTGGCAGTTGGCTTGCTGGGAAGGGGCTGGACTATTTTGGAATTAAATTGCCCTGTTGGGGGGAGAGGTGGGCTGGGGGGAGACGCCGCTGTCACGGGAACGGCCCACATCCCTCGAGTCTGCTCTGTCCACCGGCTGCACCTTTCCACTTGACATCCATCACGAGCCTCCTGCTCACTCTCTGCCAACGTTGTTCCTTCTCGGCCACGTCACTGATCTTCTAATGGGATCGGTTATGTTTTAAGCTTATTGTCCCTTTGCTTCCTGTTTCAGTGGGAAAATGGATTTGGGAGTCAAGGGTCCTGCCTTGGACTCCTGGGTTGTCTTTTTCCAGCTTCATGGCTTTGAGCAAACCCCTGAGTGTTGCCCTTAGTGGCCAGACACCCTCCTTGTGATTACTGGGGAGATTCTGCCTCCCCAGCTTGTTCTGAGCTAGGTCATGTTCACCCTGCTGTCCCCCCACCCCGGCTCCTGAGAAGCACTTTCTAGGTGTTCATGCAGGGAATGAGGCACGTGGTGCATAAAGCTCTTAGCTCAGGGCCAGGCACACGCATCTTCCCCAGGCAGCTGACGGCACGCCCCCTTCCCACTCTCTGCTCGGTCGGCCTCTCTCCTTCTAGCCCTCTCCTTCAAGCTGCTTCTTGACTGTCTAAATTTGGACCCTTCGTGGTGAACTTTTGAAATCACCTGCCCCCTAATTATCTTCAAAAAGCATCCTTGGAAGTGGCGCCTTTGATGTCCAGGAACATGACGTCGGCGTCTTTCTTTCCTATTCGGCGGCTCCTGAGCCTCGCTTCTCTTCCCTGCCGTCCGGGAAGCTTGGAGAAGCAGAGGCGCCCAGGTCTGCGTGTGCTCCTGGAGGCATCTGGACTCGGAACCTGGCGTTGATGAATGACTGGTGCAGGAATGAATGCATGTGTGATCAATCAGCAGAAGAACTGGAGCATGAAGAATGAGCTCTGGTCTTTTCTGCAGCTCAAATGATCTTGGAGAAGGCATGCTCAGCGGTCGGCAGTTTCTAACATGTACTCCATGGATAAGCAGTGCTGCCAAACATTCACAGGTGTTATCCAAAAAATACAAGAAGCTAGGGGCTTCCCATGCCAGAATAGTTTGGAAAATGCTGGTGTTCCACAAAATTAAACAGGTTTCTTCCTGGCAGGACTTCTCAGAGCCTTTCCTATGCTAATATGCTTTGTAAATCTCCCCCTCACACACCCGTCCCCGCCACCCCCTGCCCAGAATAGTGTCGATTATGCAGTTTTCTGCAACGTGTGGACCGTGGAGTCTGCGTTTTAAGGGGGAGGTGAGGCAGAGAAGGCTGGTGGGATAGCTTTTCCTGGGGGAGGCTGTTTCAAGGAGGAAGGTGAGCCTTCTGGTCAAGCAGAAGGAGCTACAACGGAAAGAGAGAGCAGAGGGCCCGCCAGCCAGACAGCAGCTGCTCGCTCAGCCCCAGGCCCCGAGCAAATCCAGGAGAGCAGGTGACATCCTGGTGGGCAGACCTGGTGTCTTGCAGGAGTGAGGGAGCCTATCGCTGTTGTCGGTCGACAATTGTCTGCCTCAGTTCAGAGCCAGCAAAGGATTCTGCTGGGCTTTATGTTTTCTTATCTTTTGCACCCGCTGGGTCCCTGCCATGGGCCGTGGCTCCCTCCAGAAAGTGCTCGGCAAGAGCTAATACATAAGGTCACTTGAAAACGAAGCTATTATTCCCTTCTTAAAGGTTAATGTGTTTTTTCCAAGGAGTGTGTGAGTGGAAATTTCAAGTATTCCACATTCTTCATTTAGCTGGGTAATGTCCTGAGCTACTCCAGAAAACCAAGCCCTTGAACAGCAAAAGAGGGGCCCAGCAGGAGGAAGGAGGCCAGTGGGGGCGGCCGGCTGTCCTGGGGAGCGGGGGCGGCTCACCGCCCACAGAGGGAGGGGAGACCCACCCACCTGTGGGCTCCGTGGTGGGAAAGGACAAAAGGCTGCAGGACACACCTTAGGGAGGGGGAGCCCAGCCGTTCAGTAATGGGGACGGGGGTGTCACGGGTCCCAGGTAGTAAATATTTGTGGCTTAGCGGGGCGGAAGGTCTCTGTTGCCCACTACTCAGCACCGTTGTCTCAAAAAGCAGCTGTGGACAATATGTAAATGAGCGGGGGCAACTGTGTGTCCATGAAACTTATTTACAAAAGTAAACGCAGGCCTTGGCCATTGGACCAGAGTTTGCTAACCCTTTATAATTCAAAACAAAAAAGAATGTCCCAGGTTGGAGGTGGGGGATCTTAGAGGGCTAATGCCGGAGGATGTGGTGGGCTGGACAGGGGAGAAGGTGCCAGAAGGGCTCCCATCCAGGTCTGAAATAGACCCATCTTAGGGCTGCTGGCCTGGCTCCGCTCTCCAGCCTCTGAGGGCCACTTCCTCTCCCACCCATGGCGGTGGGGAGGTAGTAGTTGGGGTAAACACAGAGGAAGACATCGGATCCCTGACTCAGGAAGCATAGAGTGTCCTAACCATGGTAGGGCAGATGATGCAGGAACGCCCGGCTCCCAAGGTAGCCAGGGGTCCTCCAGAGGGAAGAATGGGCTGGAGATGAGGTCAAACCACTAGCCAGCAGGTGCAGTTATTAATTCCAGAAGTCAGCCTGGAGGAGGTAGATTTTGCATACTGCCCTGAATGCTGAAAGAAGAGAGGGGAGCCATCCCTGTAGCTCAAAGTGATGTGTGTACCCAGTGGAGGCTGTGGCTGGAGACTCTGGCTCTCATCCCTCCATCATACCCTCGGCGCAACCACTAATGATTCTCCTTCTGCATTAACAGACTATAGCTGGGTGTGTGATCACCCAGAATAAAGACCACCCTTCCCAACCTGCCTTGCAACAATACGTGGCCGTACGATAGATTCTGGCCCTTGTGATGTGAGGGGAAATGTGCAAGCGATTTCCAAAATTGTGCTCTAAAAGGGAAGGGGCGGGCCCACTCCTTGCCTTTTTATTCTTTCCCATTTGCTGGAATGCAGAAGTAATGGCAGGAACCGGAGCAGCCACTTTGTGTCTTGAGATGGAAGGGGTGTGTGTGTGTGTGTGTGTGTGTGTGTGTGTGTGACACAGAGACAGGAGGTAGCAGAGTCCTCAATCTCTGATGGATGTGGAGTGGCTCTGTCAACCTTGGACTGTGACTTTAGACTTTACGGGAGAGAGAAATGAATTTCTGTGTCAGTTAAGCCACTACTCTCTCTGGTTTTTTGGTTATAACAGCTGAACCCGTAAGATCCCTCAAGGCAACTCCAAATGAACCACCATGCCCTGACCATACCCATCACAGGTTTGCGATGCAAATGAAGCTCCCAAGCTCCTTCCACTTGGAGGTTCTGAGGCCCCAGTGCTGCTGCTCTGACCTTCTCCAAGTGTTCACACAGCTTCCTCCTCTGACCACCCGCCCCCCTCCATCACTCCAGCTGCCGACTCTCTTCCTATCCCCGGGTCTCAACATGCATTTCCTGGTGGAGGAAGGACTGAAGGGTAAAGGGGACGCCGGGAGGCCAGCTCAGGCCAACAGAGACTCCTAGTCCTCAGCAGTCTCTCATCTTCATCTTGGCCTCCCCCACCCTGTGAAGGGGGCCACCCGCGAAGACCCAGGGCCTGTTGGGATTCCAGCGGGGCTGCCAGAATGAAAATCCAAAACCCAGTTCATCTGGCCTCTGTGGGCGGGGCCGCTTTTCCCGGTGATCTCAGCCTCCCCCATCCCAGCCCCGTTCCCATAAAATCACAGGAGTGTTGCCAGTTAGAGGCGCGTCGGCTGAGGCCCCTCTGCATGTAATCAGCCATAATAACTTAATAGCCTTAAGTTCGGGAAGCTTCTTCTGAAGCTCAGCATCTTCACCCCCAGGAGCCTGGTTAATCTGGAAAAGCCTCTGTCTTGCCCTGACCATACCCATTATCTTCCGCGATCCTGCCCCCTGAAACCCATCTCCAGGAGCCCACCTCACGGACAGACACCATGCACGCTTCAGGCCCCCCCCCCCCCCCCCGTTCCCGCCAGCAGCCCAGCAGACTCCTGGGAGGAGACCAAAGGCCGAATACAAAAGGCTTGGCTCAAGCCGTGCACAGCCACACATGGAGAGAACTCAAAGCAAGCACCCATCAGGTGCTGGCGCTGGTTGGAGCAGGAGAAGGGACTGTGATCACGGAGAAAATGTAATAGGCAGGACTTGGTGTTGGATTAAGTGCCCTATGCAGCTGGAAAAGGAGGCTGCAGATAGAAAACACATGTGCAAATGTCTTCGTGGGTGACCTCTAAGCTCCCACCGCTCCTGGTTCTCTGTCATAATTCAAGCTCATGGACCTGAAGATGATGGGTCGAGGCAGAGTTCCAGGATCCACCAGCAGCCCTTCCAAGGCAGTCAGCGCTTCCCTCTGCGGACCCCAGCCGACGTTCCTGCAGCAGGATGGAAGCCCGAGTTTCCATTTGGCTGGGCAGAAACCCACCTCTGAGCTCATCTTCCCCAGAGCTTGGCCGGGGAGAGGGAGGGCAGGGAGGGTCCATGGTAGAGCAGGGTCACCGTTTCTGAAAGAGCTTGTGCTTGGGGGTCTGGGGGCAGGGGTCTTTAAGTGCTTTTGGCAGGACCAACCAGCCAGTCTTCCATTGTTTAGTCTGCCGGGCTCTCAACTCCTCTGTTCCTTCCTTTCTTCCTTCATCTGTCAACTACTTATTTACTCTCAGTCAGGCTACAGTCTTCAGTGACCACTTAGAAGCAGCTAAAACTTACCATATCCTGAATAAAACTTGTTGTTTCCCTCCAGAGTGGTAGGCAGTGCCGGAACGGGCTCCCAGGGATCCCGGTACTCACACCATAGCTCAGTCCCCCCACCCCCCCTTGAATGTGGGTGGGATCTTGTAACCTCCTGGTAATGCGAAGGAGGAGGCAGACGTGGTGGGAGGCCACTGCTGAGATTTCGTTAGGAGGTAGCCCACGTGAGCCTCTCAGCTGCACACCTGCAGGGGGCTCCTGACCTCCTGGTCTCTACTCCACAGGCCCTGTCCCTTCCTACCAGCTTCCTGCTTCTCACTGTCCAACGGCTCCCATGGCCCTTGGGGAAAAGTCCAAACTCCTTCCACTCCCCTGACGCATTCGTTCTGACTCCTAGGCCGTCCTTCTGTACCGTGCTTCTCTGTGCCCCTCTGCCTCATGTTTGCAAGCTCTTGTGCCTGAAGTCACGTCCTCTGGGTCTCAACTCTGTTTCCTTTTGGGTTTCTCTCTCACACATCCCTCTGTTTTATTTCTGTAATAGCACTTAGATTGTGTGAGATTATCTTAGTCACTTATTGATGTTGCCTGTCTACCTCTCTATTATCCATATATCCATCCATCTGTATTATCTCTCTCTCTATCTATCTATCCATCCACCCATTGATCTATATCATCTATGTATAACTTCATCTATCTCCCCCACCAGAATATCAGATTTTTAAAGTCACCACCCTTGTTTGTCATGTAGATTACTTTCCTGTGGTTGCAGTAACAAATTGCCACAAACAAGGTGGTTTAAAATAACAGGAATCGGGGCGCCTGAGTGGCTCAGTGGGTTAAAGCCTCTGCCTTGGGCTCAGGTCATGATCCCAGAGTCCTGGGATTGAGTCCCGCATTGGGCTCTCTGCTCGGCGGGGAGCCTGCTTCTCCGTCTCTCTGCCTACATCTCTGCCTACTTGTGATATCTGTCTGTCAAATAAATAAATAAAATCTTTTAAAAAATAAAATAAAATGACAAGAATTTATCCTCTTACAGTTCTGGGGGACAGAGGTGCCAGAGTCAAAGGCTGGCACTTCCACGTTGCCTCCAGAGGCAAGAGGGAAGGCTCCTTCCACCCTGTCCCAACTCTGGTGGTCCCAGACATTCCTGGACTTGTGGCTACTTCATCCCACCCTGTGCCTTGGGCTTGGCACAGACTTCTCTATGTCCCTCCTCTTCTGTCTCTTTTAAGGACACTTGTCATTGGGTTTACGGCCCCCCAAGTAATCCAGAATGATCTCATCTCAAGATCCTTAACTTAATTATGTCTGTAAAGACTCTTTCTCCGAGTGAGGTCACAGTCATGGTTTGGGGACACATGTCTTTTAGGGGGACCACCATTCAATCCAGGACATCTTATTCAATTGATATAGTTGGCCTTGAGCCTCCAGTAATTCCAGGCATATCTGGGAACATTCGGTAAATATTTACTGGATGGCTGGATGAATGAATGAAATCACCCGTTAGTTTGGGGGTTCTCAAACATGAGCTCACATCAGAATCACCTGGAGGGCTTCTTAAAGCACAGACGGTTGGGTCCCACCCAGAGTTTCTGACCCAGCAGGCCTAGGTAAGGCCTGAGAATTTGCATCGCTCATTTGGTTTTAGGTGACGCAGCCGTTGCAGGGGACCATGCTTTGGGCACCCTGGTTTAGGTCATCTGTTCTTCCATTCAACCATTAGCAGGACCTGAGTTGTAATGAAGATTTCATTTTCCCCTCAAAGAGCTTCTAGGCCTCCAGCATCCCCAGCTGTCCCTGGCTCTTCCTTGTCAAGGAGAAAAAATGATCCGATTACTTAATTCTTCCCCAAAGAGCCTGGTACCTTATGTCCTCCCTGGGATAATTGCACTGAAAACCGCTCTCTGGAGAAGGCAGGGCAGAACCGAAGGTGGGAGCCTTCCCCAGCAGATGGAGCGTTGCTGGGTATGGAAGGTTGGAGTCTTCTCGAATTTTCTCAAATCATACCCCCTGGGGCCATACCTAGGGGTTGTTACAGAGTTCAAGTGTGGTCCAAGATTCTGCCCAAAAGTAGGATTTCTGGCTTCTGGGCACATATTCCCCAGAGGGAAAGAATATGTGAAATGAACGTCTTGAAAATAATCCTATGAAGATGGATTTTTGCATCTTTGTGTGGTGGGACCTCCCGCTGGACACAGAAGGCTTGCCTGGGCCACTTCCCCGCGGATTCCAGTCTTCCACCCAGCAGGACCTGGGGCTATCTTCTTCTTCCCTCCGCCCACCCCCCGCTTTTTTTTTTTTTAAGTACTTTACTGAGGTGTAATTCATACAATTCCTTCATTTTAAGTATGCAACTCGTTATCAGAGCATTTTCATCATCTCAAAAAAACCCTTAACCTTGAGCTTTCACACCCTTCATCCCGACTCCCACCTCCAGCCCCAAATAACCACTAATCTCCTTTTTGTTTCCTCTGTTCTTGACTCTCACGTGCATGATATCGTACATTATTTGTCTCTTGTGTCTGACGTCTTTCAGGTGCCATAACGTTTTCGAGGTCCCTCCCTGGCATGGAGTGAATCGGTAGTTCATTCCTTTTCATGGACGAATAATTAATATGCCATAGTGTGGATGAATCGCTCTCTGTTTATCCATTATTCAGTTGATGGAAATCTGGGCCGCTCCTGGCTATTGTGTATAATGCTCCTATAGACATTTGCATACAGGGTGCATACGTTTTGTCTCTTGGATACCTCAGGCTGGAAAGGCTGGGTCATATGGCAATCTTATGTTTAATCCTTTAGGAAACAGCTATACTGTTTTCCAAAGCGGCTGAACCATTTTAAATCACCCCAGCACTGCATGAGGGCTCCCTTTATCCACATCCTTGCCAACACTGATTTTTGGACTTTCGGAGTCTAGCCACCTCCGTGGGTATAATGTGGTATCTCATTGTCATTCTGATTTGCATTTTCCTGATGACTGATGACGTGGAGCGTCTTTTTATGTGCTTATTGGCCATTTGTAGATCTTCCCCAGAAAAATGTCCTTTCCGATCCTTTACTCATTTTAAATGTTGGGGTCTCTGTCTTTTTATCATTGAGCTATCAGCATTCTTTATATATTCTGGATACTAGTCCTGTATTCAATGTATGATTCCCAGATATCTTCTCCCATTCAGTGTGTAGTCTTAACACTTTTTTGATGATGTCCTTTCAGGCACAACATTTTTTAGTTTTGAGAAGTCCAATTTAACTGGTTTTACTTTTGTTGATCATACTTTCAGTGTCTTATCTAAGAATCGTTTGCCAAATCAAGTTCTTGAAGATTTGTCCCTATGTTTTCTTCCAAGAGTTTTATAGTTTTGCTCTTGCATTTATATCTTTAGTCCATTCTGAATTAATTTTTGTGAACGGCGTGAGGTAGGGATCCAACTCATTCTCTTGCAGGTGGATAGCTGGTTGATTCGGGGCCAATTATTGAAAAGACTATTCTTTTCCCATTGATAACTTTGGCCCCCTTGTCAGAAGGAGGGGGCGTGTGTGTATCTTTTTTCATTCTTATATTTTAAAACAGAGAGGTGAGTAGTCGGTGACTTTTTATCTAACCGTAATTATTTTACAAATTTACATAGATAAAACCACTTTTTTTTTGCTGTTGTTCTTGAAGACTGACCTGTAAGTCAAGTTTAAAGACCTATGGTTTTCTGGTCATTAGTACTTGGATGGGACTCTTGAGAGGTCCCTAAAATGCCAAAGAGCAGCTTTTGAGACTTCCAAGGGGGGAGGTGGCTAAAGACCTACTAAAAAAGTCACTGACCAGACAGGGGTAGGCTCCTCCTCTCTCTCTTTCTCTTTTATAGCTGCATAATATTTTATTGGATTGCTTCCAATTTTATGTTATTGGAAAATAATTCAGGAAATAACTATGTACATGCACCAGTTTTCAGACATGCAAGTCGTTCTGTAGAACGAACTTTCAAGATTGGAATTGCTAATTCCAAAACTATGTTACAGATTTGTTGTTGGGTTGTCCCATTCCATCCCATAAGGGGATAAAGGGTTATGCCAAGTTATGGGCCCACCAGCAATGTTTAAAAGTGCCTGTTTTTCCAAAGTTTAACCAACACGGTGCATTATTCACCTTTTGGCTTTTTGTCCATCTGCCAGGTAAAAATGATCAGTTCAATGTAGTTATAATCTGTATTCCTTGTGATATGAATGAGATTATACCTCTTTTTCATATATTTAAGACCAATTTATGTTTCCTTTTTGGTGAATTAGCCATTCATATCCTTTATCTATTTATTATTATTTTTTTATTTGTTGAAAGGTGCTTTATATTTTAGGGATGTTAGGTCCTTGTCTACAATGTAAATTTCAGATATCTTTACCAATTTGTCACTTGCCTTTTGACGTTGCTTACAGCCTTTTTGGGTTTGATTCTCTGGTTGGTTTTGACGTATCACACAGTGACTTTGATTATGCAGTTGAACTTCGTCCTTCTTTTACGACTTCTGGATGGAGGGGTCATCATCGGAGAGGTCTGTCTTTGCTTGCTTCTTGGAGGATCTCTTTAAAGGTCAAGTTTATTGAAGTATAATTTACTTAAAGTTCACCCTTTCTGTGCACCGTTCCATGAATTCTGACAAACATGTACAACCAAGTAACCACGGCCTCAGACGAGATCTAGAACAGCTCTGTAGCCCCTGCAAGGTTGCCTTCTGCCTCTTTGCATAGTCAAGCTCTCTCCCTAACCCCCAGCCCTGGACACCACCAGTCTGTTTCCTGCCCATACAGTTCTGCCTTTTCCAGTGCATCTTGGAGCCATGCCATCCCTTTGCATCTGGCTCCTCTCACTTAGCAGAACACCTCTGACGTTCATCCATGCTGAGTGTGTCTGGAGTTTGTTCCTCTTTCTGGATGAGTAATGTTCCATCATAGAGACAGACCACAGCTTTGGAGGGGACATTTGGATTGTTTCCAGATTTAGCAATTACAAATAAAGCTGCTATCAACATTCACTTGGTTTTGTTTTGGTTTTGTTTATGAGCATGGGTTTTCATTTCTCTTGGGTAAGTGCCTGTGGGTGAGATTGTTGGGTCATACGGTTAATATGTGTTTAACTTCACAAGAAACTGCCACACTCTTTTCCAAAGTGGCTGTAGCATTTTGCACTCCTGCCCACGGAAGTCAGAGTTCTTGCCTATTCTGTATCCTTGTGATCATGTGGTATTGTCAGATTTTTAAATGTTTTCTATTCTAACAGGCGTGTAGATGTATCTCAGTATGACTTCACTTAGATTTCTCAAGTAACTAATGATGTTAAGCATCTTTTCATGTGTTTGTTGGCTGCCCATATAGCCTTCATGAAATGCCAGTTCAAATCTTTTGCTCATTTTCTTGAGTTGTTTGGTTTTTTGGTTATTGTGTTGTGAGATCCCTTCATATATTCTGGATATGAGTTATCAGATACGTGCCTGGCGAGCATTTTCTCCCAACTGTGATTTCTTGTGTGGATTGGCACGTAACAAATTAACCCCAAACTTAGTGATTCAAATGAAAAACACTTTTTATTGCACGTGGGTCATTCTGTGGGTCATGGATTTGGAAGCAGCTCAGCTGGGTGGTTCTGGCGTGGGCTCTCTCGCAAGGTTTCAGTTACGATGTCAACCATGGTGACGTTGTCTGAAGGCTCGACTGGGGCTGGAGATCTGCCTTCAGGAGGGCGCACTCACACAGCGCTGGTGGTCCCAGGGGCCTCTCCAGAGCACTTACCTGAGTGTTCTCAAAACACAGCTGCTGGTGTCCCTTGAAGAACAACCCAAGAGAAGGCAAGACAGAAGGCAGAACGTCTTCTGTGATAGCCTCAGACGTACCATGTGGCCGTTTCCATGAAATCCTGTGGTGGTCTACACAGGTCTGCCCTACTCGGTAGAGGAGTAGATTGTATCAGGATACAAATGGATGGCAAGAGACAGGAGTCCTTGGGGACCATGGGGACCTGCGACCACATGTGTATTTCCATTCTCTTAGCCACCTGGGGGATCTGATCGTCCCTTCTGAGTTGCAGTGTCCTTATCTGAAAACGGGGATGACAGTCCTACTTTGAAAACACTTTGGAAAGCACTCAGTGGACCTGCCAACCTTCCTCCCGCCTCAGTCCATTCTCCTTGAAGGTTGTCATTCAGCTCCTGGAAGCTACACAGCAGCTTCCCCCAGACCCTTGGACATTCATTCTCTTGTGTATTTATTTACCTAAGAGCTATTACCAGCCCAGAGCTGTTCCAGAGGCTAGATGTTCATGATCTAGCACTGGACAAAATAAAGGTCCCATCCTCGTGGAGCTTCTTATGTGTGTGTGGGGGGGTGTGCGGTGGGGAAGACCAAAGCCAACAGAGAATGAAAACTGATTGGAATAGCATCTGTGACTCATTGGGTACTGACTCTGATAGGTCTGTGTTTCATGTATTCCTACAGCAATCCTGGAACAAAAGAACGATCACCTCCACTTTACAGATTTTATGAAGGTTCAGAAAGAGAAAGTGACTGAAGGGTCAGAAAGAGAAAATGACTTGCTCAAGGCTATACATTTAGCCAAGAGGATTCAAACCCAGTGCTGCCTGGTTTGGGGAACCTGGGGAAGACAGTCAACTCCTAAAACACCTGAAGCACCTGTGAGAGTGTTTGGGAGGGGCTGGGGTGGGTGCTGGACCAAAGGGAAGAGGGCGGGCTCATGAGTTGCAGTAGCATCCAAAAGAAGCTCCTTGGCAGAGCCCTCCCCCTGCCCACCATGTCTCAGCGGAGCCACTGACTCCCAGCACCTAGTCCACGATGAGCCAAGTTTCATGAGCGATTCCATTCCCTGCGAGATAAGACTGCCCATGAGATGCTTAATTAGATTCTTTCTAAACCTTGGGTTTCTTTGAAATGAAACAGCCAGAGGGCTGGGGAGGGGGGGGTTGTGCACGCATTCACTTTCCTCTTCCCAGAAATAGGACCAGTCTCCAAGGCTGGAATAAAAACACTTGCCCTCCAAAGCACCTGGGCTGGCTCCAGCGCACGATCCCGCGGCCCCTCCTCGGCCCTTGGCAGCCCCCCGCTCTGCCAGGCCATCTGGCCAATGTGGGCGGGAAACCATCCCGGGGGGGGGGGAAGGGGGGCCGTTTCCCGCTCGGGAGATGCCAGGTGTTTGAGTCTGAGCCCAGATGGCCCCTGACTACCGGGAAGGCCTGCCTCAGGCCTGAGCTCGCCCTGGGGTCCAGCCGGCCTCTTGGCCTCCCCGACTAGCCTCTCTCGGAGGGACGGCCCCAGGCAGGCTCTCTCTGAGCCTCAGTGCCAGCTAGCTGTGACCCTGGAGTATGAGTGTCTCGAGAGCAGGGCAGCGCCTACGTTCCTTGTGTACCGGGGATGGCGTGTGGCCGTGGGCTTCACGTGGAGACCCCAACCCCCAGTTTGGGTTCCTAGAGCACGAGTCATGGTGAGAACTATGATTATTCGGGCACCTGTATCACCTGGGGAAAGCGTTGTCAGGATGAAGGCAGGATGCCCAGTTAAATCTCCATTTCAGATAAACAACAGAGAATCTCTTCACATAAGTATAGCCCATGAACTACTGGGGACATACTTATACGAAAAATTATCCAGTGTTCATCTGAAGTTCATGTTTAACTGAGTGTCCTGCCTATCCTTTGCTGAATCCCTACCTAGGGAAGGTATTGGCCGCTTAGAGACCTGGAGTCATACTCGGCGTTTGGGGCTAGCCTGGGAATCTGCACTTGGCTTCTATTTCCTGACCTGCCCCAACCAAGAGTGAATGTCAGAGCAGGCCTTCCCCTCACTCCTCCGTTAACACAGTGTGCCCCCTGCCCCCCAACTCTGCAGGGCCGGCGTGGGACACTTGGGACACTTGGGGTGGGCAGCACGGACAGGCAGCTCCGTGTCCTGGCGTAAAGCTCTGGACTGTGGTCGGGCGGTCCTGGCTTCAGACCCTGGCTCCTCGCCTTGCTGTGTGACTTTGGGCAAGTCAACCTCTCCGCCTCCAGGTTTTTGTGGAGATGTCAGGTTGTCAGAGGAATGGAGATCACATGTGGAAAGTGCTGAGCCCAGCCCTGAAACATAACGATGATTGATAATGGGAGCGTAGGAATAATAACAATCCTCGCTAATACATACCGAGCACGCCCCTCGGCCTGGCATCATTACAGGTCCTCTGTTTACATAAGCTCAGAGGATCCTCATCCCAGCCCGGCTTGCTGCAAGGCACGGTGTGTGGGGTTGCACAGTGGACGGTCTGATCACCTGTATGTGGCAGCCTAGGGATCCGCTCCGCACCAATCCCATTGAACAAATGGAGATCCCAAGGCCCGGAGAGGAGCCCTATGCTGGCTCATGGCTCATGGTTCCCGGGTGAGAACCATACTGTCTGGCATGGGAAGGGCTCTAAGGCCCCCATGGTTCCCCATGGCCCAAAAAGCCCAGGACCCTCTGGCTACTAGAATCAATTGTGCTGCTGCCAAGTCCAGATGTGAGTGAGGAGGGAGGGGCCACAAGGTATGGAATAAATCCAGGAAACTGACAGCGAGAGTCAGAGGTGGGTCCCATGAACCAAACTGTTGGTCTGGCAGCTCTGGCCTGTGGCTGGGGGGCGGGGGGAAAAAGAGACACCCGTCCAGGAGGGATCGTCTTAGAAGAGAAAGGCAGGCCCGTGTGACCACACCGGCAGGTCACCACCAGCCCTGGATGTGAGGTTTGTGAAGAGAGTGGGCTGGCCAGCCGCCACCACCTGTGTGCTCTGAGAGGCTTGAGATGTGGGGACCCCAAACTTGCTGCGGCTGGCTGTGATCCAGGAAAATGGCCAAGTGGGGCCCAGAAAGCCCTCATCCGCTCCGTGGCCCCATGGAGAGAAGAAGTTGCGACGCCGACATCAGTCTGTCCTGGGTTAGGGTCCTGGCTTCTACCCAAAGCATTTACTCCTGTGATAAGAGGAGGTTTAAAACCCACCTCCCACGACTGTTGTAGCTCCGGGAATGAAAACAGACTCTGGTAGAGAACTTGGTCCACTGCAAAGGGCTGCCTGCGAGGGGGATGGTGTTGACATCATCCTTCCTCTGAGAGCCCCATGTTTTCCCTCGGGCCCTTTCTGGTCCATTCTCCACAATGTCCTGGGGATCATTCAAATACAGACCATGGCCCCCATTACCAGCCTCTTTCACTTCCTCAGGGCCTTTGCACATGCTGCTTCCTCTGCTTACAAGGCCCTCTCTTCCCTGAGTCCACTGACTATGCCTGTCCCCTCTGTTTTAATTGGAAGTGGCACCCCACTCCTCTCCTTCTTGGAACTTGGAGCTGTGGCTCAATGCTCACCTTAGAGCAATTGTTTAATTCCCTTCCCCCTGGTCCATGAGCTCTGAGAAGACAGGCGCCATGTTTCCTTTTGTTCATCGTGATCTCCAGCACCTCACACCACATGGGGCCCTGAGTAGAAGGAGGCAGAGGGATGAAGGCCCAAGAACCCAGTGCTGAGCCCTACGTGTCCCCTCTGCCCTCCGGGTTCCTTCCGTAACCACCCAAGAGATTTGAAGTCTGAGGGGGAAACCAAAGGAGGCCATTTGCTGCACAGGCCTTGCTAGTCTGTGGTGAAATGTTCTCTGTGGCTTTTCAGAGGTTGGCTGGTGCCAAAGTAGACACGGTCATCATCTCCTCCCTCCCCCTTCCCTGGCTGCGGCAGAGCCCTCTGCCCTGTGGACGTGCTGGGGCCCGGCTCTGGTTTCCCTTGGCCCCCGGCTTGGGATGTTCGGGCCACACAGCAATCAGCCTGTTCCCGCAAGCAAGAGCTGCTGGGCTTGTCAGGACAGGCCGCCTGTGTGTGCTGGTCGCCCGGGGACCGGGGACCGGGGGCAGACTCGCTTAGTGGTGGTGAGGAAAGGGGCCTCCCCGGGCTGCCACCTGCGCTCCCCACCCCGCCACACTCTGTTCTGAACTCCCTTCCTGGGCCCAGAGGACACCAGCGTGTACCATCACTGGGGGGCAGGAGCAAAAGCCACAGGCAAGAAGCCCCCAGATGTCCCCCTCCCCATCTCCCACACTTCCCAGTCCAGCCCCTGCCCCACGCTGGTTCCAACAAGGGCTTCCAAGAACAAAAGGCTCAAAGGAAAACCCACAGCCTGCTTGCGGCTTCAGTGCGCTCTTTTCCAATGAAAGCGAAGACCTGAGAGGGCAGAGGGGCGTGGACGGCAGGAGGAGGGCACGGGTTACGGTGAGCCCCAGGCCTGCCTTCCCGCCCAAACCCTAAATGTTGCTTCTGCCTCCTTTCATTCTGGGAGTAGCATAATCAAATCGCTTGAGCCCACACCAGTTACAATTCTCTCTCCCACCACTGGGTTTGGGAGCTCTAGTGCCGGAACGAGAGGGCTGGGGAAGGGTTCGGGTGATGGGGGGCGCGGAGGAGAAAGGAAGGGGGTCGGAGGACGGGTTTGTGAACTTTGAACCGACACCTTCAGGGGAGAGTTGCTAAGTCTTGGGCCATGCTTTCTGGTGCCTTCTGTTGGGAGTCACATTGTTTATCTGACTTGTCTGGAGCTCATGGATTGTCCTGTGGGTGATTTCGTCTCCTGGATGGTGTTTCTCTGACTTCTGGGCCAACTTCAGCCTTTTGAAGGCCCATTTGACTCTCCAGGGTCCTTCATGACCACAAGTACATGCCATGGAGACCAACCCAAGGATCCCAATCTGGCCAAGAATCACATTTGTCCCTTCAAATGGTGAAGTGAATGGGGGATTTATACCTCAGTCTCCTATACATTTGGTTGCTGTGAGTCCATCCCCAAACATCAGTAATATTTGGGGTACTTGTGCGAACTTAATATCTCTGCCTGAAAAGGTAAGGTCCTCCTTTGGGGGCTTTTTTTGGATGGCCAGACCCCCATGCCTATGACTTCAGGGACCAAGCCCGGGGCTTGATTTCTAAGTGACGTCCATATTTATGTTTGTAACCAACAATAACTAGCCTTCCCACTAGCTCTGACCACAGAGGCTGGATCTCACAATGGTATCACATAGCACAGTTGTTATCATCATCCCTTGCGAGTTACAGAGAGAGTGTCTCGCTGGAGGTCACACAGCCGCAGCTCCAAGAATCAGCCCTCAAGCTCAGGGGGCTCTAAGGAGGCCTCAGGTAGCCCTCAGGCATAGCACTGCCATCTGTCCACGACCCTGCCGTTCCCCTGGCTGGGCCACCTTCCTCTCTCACCTGCTGTGTCCCACTGGCTTCCCAGCTGGTCTTGATCCTTCTGGTTGCTTGTCTCCCCAGCAGGCTTACAAGACCCCATCTCCTTGCCTGGTGCTCCCTGCGCCTGAGCCACACCGCATTCTCTGGGGCTCCTCCTTGGTGGTGTGAGCTTGCTTATCTTGCAAACGGGGTGGGGGTAACCACCACACAAGCCAAGCGGATCTGCGACTTCATTCATTCACCAAACACCAGCTGTGAATCCCTGAGATTCAACAAGGAGCGCATCAGCAAAGCCCCTGTCCTCTCGGAGCAGACGTCTAACTGCAAGCGGCCGAAACTAGACAGTAAACAAACACGTCCCCGTAATCCACCAATGCTGGTGCACCCCAGAAAATGTGAGGGAGAGGACAGAGAGAGGTGCTCTGGTCAGGGAAGCCTCTCTGCCGAGATGACATTTGAGCAGAATGTAAACATAGCTGGGAGGAGAGCATTCCAGGGGCTGGAACAGCCAGTGCAAAGGCCCTGGGGTGCATAGGGCATTCAAGGAATGGCAAGGGGCCGGGGCAGCTGGAGGAAGAGTGAGGAAAAGAGGGAGGAGAACGGGCATGACATGGCGCGCGACCCACACACGGTAACGGTCTTGGGCACAGAGCAGGCGCGCGACCCACACACGGTAACGGTCTTGGGCACAGAGCAGGCGC